>NC_051180.1:126554037-126635460 GCF_013339695.2 Rhipicephalus sanguineus | reverse complement strand
GCTTGAGACATGCGCAGATTGTTTGCAAATGAATTTTAAAGATTGTCTGCAAACGCCCTCCTGGCTTCCCACAATTATTGGCAACATTGCGTCTGTGACGTCAGTACTGGGAAGGCGGCGGAAGTGACGCAGCCGAGGGCACCGCTAACTTCGGCCGCTACAGCAAGCGTCTGCTGTGCTGGCCGAGACAGTCAGTATCAGACGTGGCACTGTCAGTCGCAGACATTACAGCTGATGTGCGGCGTGCTCACCTCTCCACTGTGCACCTGCTTGTCCCGGCTGTCACAGTTTTCATACTCTGCGCCGGCGTGACCGGCATGCCTTGCACGACTTCCGGTTTGTTCGTAACGTCTACGTCATATGTAGACAGTACACTCGGTTGGGTTTCGATTTCGGTGTTGCGCTTTTTTGCTTATTTAAAATTATTCTCCAATTTGCCGAGTACTATTTCTGCTATTGGGCCCGTGACAGGAGCGTCTCAGGAACATAAAAGCACCATTACTTTGACATGGCCAAAAAATCGCTGGAGTTGGCCTTTAAGTCAGCTCAGGAAATACATGAACAGAGAGTCATATACGACTAGCATACTTGCTGAATGTGCTTTATAGTCTGCAGCAAAAGCTGCAGAAAACCAGAGCTGATAATGAATCTTTCACTCGTTAGCACTGATATGTAATGGCAAAGCATATCTATGTGTTACTTAACCCTTTGACACGCTATGTACACAATTGTGTACACCACTTGTTTTTGTTAGTTGTATCGATTAGTGGCTGAGAAAGAGCCAGATACATTGAGCTTTGGATGAATTGAACCTCCTGCATAATAAATTTGTCTTCATGTAACTTCACTTTACACTGTACTGTTGCATACGATTACTTCTGCTGAAAGCACCATCACGTTCGATGAGTTGTTCGACGTGCCACTTCTCGCGAGCCACGTCTAAAGTATCATTTTTCTTTGCTCAAAATTGATATACAGTTCAGACCACTTATAACGTAACCGCTTACAGTGCAGTACCGGCTATAATGCGTTTTTTCTGACTCCCGTTTACCCTCCCATAGAACTCCATGTATACGCATACCGCTTATTGTGCAGTCCCCCCGAGATGACAGACCGGTTATAATGCGGCTGCCGGAACGTTCTCAGTGCTTCTCAGCGGAGATGCGCCAGCGGGGGAGAGAGCGGCGACGGCGTTACGAAGGAGGAGGGGACGCGGATTGAACAAAAAAGGAGCAGGGGGAGAAAAAAAAAAGGGATGGCGGTGGGGGAAGCAGCCCGGCGCAGGTGTGTGGTGTGAGGAGGGGGAGCGGTTGCGTGGCCGACGGAGAAGCCTTTGCCCCCTTGACATGCGCGCTTTGCCCGGGCCGCTTGACATGCGCGCTCCGCTACGTAGGGCGCCCGCGTCCGCATCAAGATCAAGCGCCTTACCGCAATTTGTCTCCGTCGGGAAAATAGTTGCTTCGTCGTAGAGCGCAGATATCGCGCGTGCAACCTCGATTCCCCCGCAAGTAACAATGCTTTGAGACGCGATTGAGCTTTCGTCTTTGCCACCAACAGGCGGACTTACAAGCTTGAGAGACTTTTTCAGAATAGTTGCCGCGGCTGTTCTCCCGACCGCGAACCGAAACTACATTTCACGCGTGATGCCCTCGGTTTAGCTCGCGAGTGCGATCTCTTCTACGCCCGATCTCTGTGTTGCCTAGGGCAAGCTTCTCGTGGCGGCATGCCAAGTTGCAACGCGCACGCTAGGCCTAACGAGTGCTAGCTGTCATGTCGGTGGCCGCGGTACAGAAGTTGCGGTTTGGTGCCGAGTCAGTGAAACATTTTGCAGTTGTTGAATTTAGAAGGGGTGTCTTACATTTTTAACGAAAATGTGCGCGTGCGTGTGAAATACTCGAGTGGTGGTTTGTGGTCGCCACCGTTTTCGACATCGTGCAGGCGCAGTGTGCTACCGCGGCGACTTCCTGTGATGGCACATCTTTTTCGCGTTCGTTATGCCGGCACCGCAGGTCCGCGGACGCTAACCGTTCAACATTTCCAAATGTAAGCAGACGCAAACTTACGTCCCAGTCGCATGCCTCGATAGTCGGAATCGCGCACCTACCTGTTGGTTATGTTTTAACGCGACAGCGTTAAAGAGCTCGTATCGCAGAAATTCCGCCGTCGGCGTCGGCGCCGGCACCGTTGGTTGTGAGCGAAAAATCATCATCTTGTCCGTGACCGAAAAATCGAAAAAGCTTCAAATAAAATAAATAATAAAAATGTTGGGTCCGAGTGAGAATCGAACCCAGGCCATCTGCGTGGCAAGCAGGTGTTCTACCACACAGCCACGCCTCTGCTTGGAGCTGCACGGAAAGTAACTTTCATGCTTCCCAAAAATACGCGTCTTGTATACAGGTGTCACGTACAGTACGAGATATAATATCACAGTAATATTGCGTGGTACAAGCATACATTGCCATCGGGCGTCACACCACGTCAATATCATAACGACTTGGTGGTTTAAAGACAGCCACCCATTACAAAAGGCACACACGTTACTGAGCGTATTCCCTTAAGACCACGTAGTGGGTGCATCGCAGCTTCGAAAAAGTTTCTCGCGCATAATTGCTCCTGGTTTAAAGCATGCTACCCATTACATAAGGCACACACCTTATTGCGCGCATTCTGTTAAACACTCGTAGTGTTCGAAGTGCGCACTAGGGGCAGGATATCGCTATCGCGTTCAACTCTTAAAGGCGAAGCTTAAGCGTCCCCCAATTTTTGCACACGTGCAACGTTTCAAAAATGTTGTTTTGGTTATAGTGTGGTACCGCTTATAGTGCGGTTATTCGCGACTCCGGCGACTTACGTTATAAGCGATCTATGCTGTAACTGAAAACGAATTCACATTACATTTCTAGCTTGAGATTTGATTCTATTTATGCAAAAACCAGGCATGAATGACTTCAGAATAAACAGGTATTTAATTACAATTTAATTGGGAATGATTACTACAGTTAAACCTGGATGTAACGAAATTGACAAATTCCTGAAAAATTTGTGACAAACAGGTTTTCGTTATATCCAGTTTCAGCATAAAAATTCGGAAGAGAAATGCACAAATTAAACACAAGGAGGACTGAAGGCAGAGCTCATCCAAAACATTTAATTAGTGGCAAAAAACTGCATTATTTTGCTCTCTTGCTTGTTTATGAGGGATGGCAATACTGAACGTTCTTAGGACGTCAATACAGCACCGCTCCGCCATTGTCTAGCCGTGGGCTCTGAGACTGGCTCCAGCAACGCGACGGTGTGTTGCCAGAGCCAAGCTCAGAGGCCACGGTCTCGCAAACACGCGGCGCGGTACAGGACTGCAAAGCGCGTGACGACAGTGACGAGTCGACCTACGAGGATCCGTTGTCGTCACTGTGGTTTCCACCAGCGCCTAATCTGACATCTACGCAGGCCTCGCCTGCCCACCTCGCGCACACCTGCACACACAAACGAGCGCTTGCAGTCAACGGGGCTTCGAGCGCACCATGCGCGATGCCGCCACTTCGCTCGTCGGCGGGGCAACCGCAGAAGATGCACGTGGCTCGTGCTCGCGCCAAAATGACAAAATTCGGGGCAATATCCCTAGGTTGTTGGCGGCGAAAATTCGTTATATCAAGGGCGCCTCCCACTGCCACTTTGTTAAATAGAGTTCGCAAACACATGTGCTTCTATAGAGCAACGGCAGGGAATAGAAAAACTTCGTAATACAGCTCAGACCACTTATAACGTAACCGCTTACAGTGCAGTACCGGCTATAATGCGGTTTTTTCTGACTCCCGTTTACGCTCCTATAGAACTCCATGTATAAGCATGCCGCTTATTGTGCAGTCCCCCGAGATGAAAGACCGGTTATAATGCGGCTGCCGGAACGTTCTCAGAGATGCGAGGGAGCGAGCGTGCTTCTCAGCGGAGATGCGCCGGCGGGGGAGAGAGCGGCGACGGCGTTACGAAGGAGGAGGGGACGCGGAACGAACGAACAAGGAGCAGGGGGAGAAAAAAAGGGGGGATGGCGGTGGGGGACAGCAGCCCGGCGCGGGTGCGTGGTGTGAGGAGGGGGAGCGGTTGCGGTGGCCGACGGAGAAGCCTTTGCCCCCTTGACATGCGCGCTTTGCCCCGGCCGCATGACATGCGCGCTCCGCTACGTACCGGCGCCCACGTCCACATCAAGAGCGCGTTACCGCTATTTGTCTCCCTCGGGAAAATAGTTGCTTCGTTGTAGAGCGCAGATATCGCGCGTGCAACCTCGATTCCCCCGCAAATAACAATGCTTTGAGACGCGATTGAGCTTTCGCCTTTGCCACCAACAGGCGGACTTACAAGCTTGAGAGACTTTTTCAGGATAGTTGCCGCGGGTGTTCTCCCGACCGCGAATCGAAACTGCGTTTCACGCGTGATGCCCTCAGTTTAGCTCGCGAGTGCGATCTCTCTACGCCCGATATCCGTGTTGCCTAGGGCAAGCTTCTCGCGGCAGCATGCCAAGTTGCAACGCGCACGCTAGGCCTAACGAGCGCTAGCTGCCATGTCGACGGCCGCGGACTACAGAAGTTGCGGTTTGGTGCCGAGTCAATGAAACATTTTGCAGTTGTTGCATTTAGAAGGGGTGACTCACATCTTTAACGAAAATGTGGGCGTGCGTGTGAACCACTCGAGTTTGTGGTCGCCACCGTTTTCGACATAGCGCACGCGCAGTGTGCTCCGCGGCGACTTCCCATGACGGCACATTTTTTCCGCGTTCGTTATGTCGGCACCGCAGGTCCGCGGACGCTAACCGTTCAACATTTCCAAATGTAAGCAGACGCAAACTTACGTCCCAGTCGCATGCCTCGATAGTCGGAATCGCGCGCCTACCCGTTGGTCATGTTTGCACACGTGCAACCTTTCAAAAATGTTGTTTTGGTTATAGCGCGGTACCGCTTATAGTGCGGATATTCGAGACTCCGGCGACTTACGTTATAAGCGGTCTATGCTGTATAGAGGAATTCGTTGTATAGAGGTTCTTTATGGGCAGGTTTAACTGTATAACACATATAAATAAGCAAATTATGACATTATTTTTGTTGCAAGAGAATAGTGAGTGCCTTGAAAGATGTGGGGATTTGCCGTCGCCTCGCGTGAACTAGCGCGCCGCTGCACAAGTACGTTCGAGCGCAAAGGCGCCGAGCGCAACGCGGCAAGTACACAGTACTGCTCTCGAGATCCGCAACAGTTTATTGCCTGCGGCAACACCACAAAACGCCGTACAACGCCCGCTCCCAAAGGCGGCAGGAGAAGCAAAACAGGCTTCACCACGCCACGGGCGAAAATACAACACAAAGGGTGCCACTAGCACGTCTCCGCGGGCAACGGGCTCACGGCGACACGCCGCTGAGAGAAAACGGGTCTCTCGCGACTATGCTGCGTACTCTTACGATCTGCGACCACAGGGCCCGATCGCTCGAGTGAGGGCAAACTCCGTGCGCGTTGGCTTCAATAAGTACGGTTTCGGCGTAGTACGACCACGCGCGAATGCACCGCACCGCTCTTCAGCCTAGCGTTCGGAAAGAGGACAACTTAAGGTAAGCGCTCGCCGCTGGCGCAAGGCACCGTTAGCGAGTTCCGTCCGAGCGAGCCCAAAAGAGCAGCCGACGGACGGGAGAGAAAATATGTGCTTACCCTACGAGGTCCAGAGAGGGTCTCTCCCTCGCTGCGCGAAACGTCTCGCGGGACACGAAACTCGAGCGCAGCGCCCCCCGTCGAGGTCCGGCGCCGGGAGAGAGGAGGTTAACGTCACTCCCCGCTCGCCCAGCGCCGTAAGACGGCGGAGGAGAGGAACGGCATGATCGGACGTGGAGATGGCAGAAATAGGCGAAAACCAGCGCAATGGCGACGGGCAAGCCTCAATCCCCACATCAGCGGCGAGCGCTTACCTTACGTTGTCCTCTTTCCGAACGCTAGGCTGAAGAGCGGTGCGGTGCATTCGCGCGTGGTCGTACTACGCCGAAACCGTACTTATCGAAGCCAACGCGCACGGAGTTTGCCCTCACTCGAGCGATCGGGCCCTGTGGTCTCAGATCGTAAGAGTACGCAGCATAGTCGCGAGAGACCCGTTTTCTCTCAGCGGCGTGTCGCCGTGAGCCCGTTGCCCGCGGAGACGTGCTAGTGGCACCCTTTGTGTTGTATTTTCGCCCGTGGCGTGGTGAAGCCTGTTTTGCTTCTCCCGCCGCCTTTGGGAGCGGGCGTTGTACGGCGTTTTGTGGTGTTGCCACAGGCAATAAACTGTTGCGGATCTCGAGAGCAGTACTGTGTACTTGCCGCGTTGCGCTCGTCGCCTTTGCGCTCGAACGTACGTGTGCAGCGGCGCGCTAGTTCACGCGAGGCGACGGCAAACGCGGCCCTGTGGCTCGCTAAGTCCGAACCCACGCTAGTGGCCGTACTCCTGTGAAGTACGTGCACACTACAAAGAAAATATCGATTTAATGCATTTACAGACGGTTCTTCATAGGTGGCGTCTGGAAAGGGTTAAAAGTGGTGACATACACTTGCTGTTTTTATGCACAGTCAGATTAACACTGTAGTCACGGGTGTGATGGAAAGCCATCTGGCATAGTAGCACAGCAATTACAAATCTTGTCATCGATCTTGTCACTGGTTGCTGTATGGGAACATTGTTCCCAAAAAATTACAAGAAAAAAGGCCATCGCTGAAACAGTTTATGTGCACTTGAATAACTGCCATTTCGACCTGTCGCCAACATGATGGATCAAAACATCAATTTTATCAGTTGGTAGTCAGTGACAAGATTTGTAAATGTTATACTCAGATGAACAATGTGCCTTTGCTTGTCCAACTGTGAGCACTGGTAAACACAATGCGGTCAGATCTGCTTCACGTACCCAAATATGAAAGCTTGCGAACTTTGGTTTCCTCGGGTTTGTCGCCACCTTCTGAAGGAGTCGTCGCCGTCGTTCCACCTGGGGCTTGGCCGGTGGCCACCGACACTGCTGGTTGCGAGGGCTGCGTTTCTGATGCAGACGCTGTTGTGGCCGGTGTTGTCGCTTCGGCATTCTCCGCCGTCTCTGCCAGAGCCGGTGTCGTGGCTTGATCGGATGACGCAGAGCTCTGCTCATTTGGTGGACTCGAGGGGCGCGACAAAACTGGCTGTTGCGCAGCTTGCATGACGGCCTCCGAAGGGCCATTCTCCGATTTCCTGCACCCCGGCTGGCTACTGGGAGTGATCTTATGAAGTGCAAAAAAATAAGAACCCACATACGTTACGAACACTGTAACTATCTGAACGAAAAGTACGACTATGCTCAAACAGTGCACCACTTCCAAAGCCAATTATTTTCTTTCTCTCATTAAAGAAATGGTCATTCATGCGCTGCACCTTCAGTAACAGGATTTCTATTAAGCAAAGCAATCTTGCTATATTCTCCAATGTATTTACAGGTCTTCTTCAACAGTTTTGATGAAATATCCCGGACCAAAGAAAGTGCAAAATGCTGCCATATGACAATAAGTTAAGTGATAAGTGATAAAGTGTTAAGAATAAATAAGTTAAGTGATGTATAGGTAGAGATCAACTTCAATCCCACAAAATACATTCCTGCTGCGGAAATGAACACGTTTCTTTCCCGACGCTCTTTTGTTCAGCAGGTACAAGTGGTACTAGTACCTGTGCCTGTACAAGCTGCTCCAGGTGCATGAATGAATTTTAAAAATTGCCAGTGCAGTGAACACTTGGTACACCTGTTTGTTCTGCTAACCTTAGTGCAGGCACTAAGGCTAACAGTGCCTGCACTAAAGGCCAAACCCCATATATGCGATAGTAATACGTGACAGCGACGAGCGACGCGACAGAGATAGCCTTTGCGCAAGCAGTCGCTTGCATGGGCAAACCCCATTCACGCGATGGCGTTGGCGAGCGATCTCCACTGTTGCTGGCATGAGGGCGTTTATTCGTATCAAAAGTGGCCCGTTGTTAGCGGTATGCAAGGTAAAATACGTTGTTTTGTTGCATAATGGTACATAAAATGTCTATCATTGTTTTGCAGTATTTTTCGATCCCATCACTGCTGCTAGTATGTGCCGCCAAGACGCGTCACAGACGGCATGGGACTTGTAGTTTGATCCTGTCCCTGAGGTCCAGTTACACACGTTCGCGTTCAACGTCAACGTTGCGTTCGTCGCCGTTTCCCATGTTGATGAACGTTGTTTTTGGTGTGCGTCGATAAGCAAGTGGCGGCAACCAGCAGTACGTCACTGATGCATCTTTTTCCGGCGTTTCGCTATTGGATGCTTGAGCACAGCACTTTCGGGCGACGAGCGACGGATTCCAAAATTAAAAAACAGAGCAACTGTGCTATAACGACCACGTAACACGTCGCGCGAATGGCTCATTTCGTCGCTCATAGCATCGCTCGTTGCTGTCGCGTGCATTTTCGTGCATATCGGGTTTGGCCACGCGAGTATCAAATCGCGAAAATCGTGCTGAAAATCAGTTTTTGGAAAATCATCATTTCGGCATCTGCAACACCTTAACTATGCAGTATCAAAACGATTCCGCTTAAAACACATTGTAAGTGTCCCAGAACGATTTGTTTTGTATGCGTATTCAGTGAAAAGGAAGCTCAAAATCGCGCAAAGACACCAAACTTCACGGCGCCCTACCTAGTCTTTCCCGCCATCGAGCACCGCCATCTCAGCGCCGTTAAAAAGCTCAAAGTTCGAGCCTTTGTGTTCCCTCCCTTATTGCTTACGATGGGGATCCGGCCTGGTGCTGGAGAAAGCAGCCTCCCGCTGCTGCGAACTTCTTAGGTGCCAAGAGGCAGGGGGCATGAACATACACCAACCCGCCCACCACAAAGTTCTTTTAAGCAAGAAATAACGTTTTTCACCACCATTTTACGATGATCGCACAGAACTCACGACCTTCAGATTATGAGACTGACGCGCTGCCTACTGCACGTGACATGCCACCCTCGCAGCGCGAGGGGCTCCCTTCGTGGCTGAGAGGCTCGCATGCACGCAAGAGTCTCCACCACCCCATTCCCCTCTCCTTGTTTTGCCGGATCGTTCAATAAAGTTGTTCACTCACTCACTCGCACAGAAAAAACGCAAACAAAAAATCTGAGGTGCTCTCACGAACCTTGCAATGTACACGGCGCTCCTATTGGCGCAGTGCGCGACACCGTTGAGAGGCGCTTTCCTATTGGCTGTTGCCCCGGCGACGACCGCTGTGTTTACTAGCGGAGTGTTCGTCGGCTAGGCCTTTTTTCGCGACATCGTCTCCGCAGCTTCTGTGTTGATCACACCGCGACCATAAGCAAGCGAATCGGCACTGTTCGAAAGGTGACGCGTGTACGGGAGGCAATGTGCAAGTCTTTTTAGCTTCGTACGGATGAAAACGGGGCACGGTATCACGTTGATCCGGAGAGCCGATGACTAGATAGAGGCGTACCGACTGGATTGTCGATGCATCTGTGTCATCCCTTGCCGGAATGGTATAATAAAGCGACAGCAATGTAAACCACAGTGCTTTAGCGTCAAAAACCTTACTACTTATCGGGTGATGCGAGAGTGCCGCTTCACCAGCTTTCGGAGACCAGAGACGATCTGCCGACGCTTGCTCTTGCGCCGCTCCACCGAGACGCGAGCTTTGTGCGCGCGCCTTCTTGGTCCCGTTTTGATAAAACGGGCGTCTAATGTCCCCAACAGTTATAGTTCAGCGGCCTTAGCGGAATAGCGGGATCGAAATGCGCATGCGCAGTACGCTAAACGATCCGTAGCGTTTATCGTACGCATGCTTTTTTTCTTTTCCAGAAAGTGTTTGTGTGGTTAACGTAAAACAAGGCGGCGGTTTTGGACGCATGCCTCGAACTGAATTTAGCATTGATGTGGACGGATTCACTTCTTTCGTAGCAAATGACTGTGTAAAATGGCTTCGCTTGCCTTCAGGCAGCTTCAACGTCCGAGTACTACGGATAACCTGGCGTAGCTGTTATATCGCATCCCATTTTGAACGTTCCTAGGCCCTAACAAGAAGATAGGTGCATAGAGTTTCTCACAATAGGAGTAAACAATTCCGCAACACACAAATTATCGCTTTTGGTGCGTAATTCATATTTATTTACTCTTATCAGGGAGTTTTTGAACAGGGGCCCCAAAGAAATAGCATCAAGGTCACTGCACATGCACGAGACCCAAACAGCGTTTGAGTTTTGCGGAGTAGCGGGATCAAAATGCGCATGCACTGTAAGCTAAACGACCCGTAACGTTTACCGTACACCATAACGTAAGCACGCTATTTTTCAGATTTAGCATTAGTGTGGTTAAAGGGACTGTCTACTGATCAGAAAAAATTTTTTGATTGAGGTGAAAATGAGAAGATTGTTTGTCACATCGGCGGCAACGAGCATGCTTTTGGCCAATAAAAAAAGAAATTATATTTTTAATTTGGCTCTGAAAGTCGTGAAAGTATGACCGCTAGCGTCACCCAACAGCGATGTGGTTCAATCTATTCGTAGGAGAAAATAACTCGCAGATAGACTTATTTTGCTTGAAAACAATTAGGTATACCTTAAAATTGTATTTTACAAACTCTTGGCAGCTTTCCTTTGAGTCAGAGAGTAATTTTTGCTTTTTTTTTTCACGCGTTCAAAAGAGGCAACCATTGGCCCGCTGGCGCTGGCGGCGATGTGTTCACCTGCCTGCCTACGGCGCAGAAACACAAGCCACGCGCGCAGGGCATTTGTATTGGCTGTCATGTCGCATATGCAACAAAAAACACCTAAGCATAACAGAAAAACAGCAGGGACTTTCTCTTCTTCTGTCAAGCACGTCTCATGTTCGTTTTAGTTGCACGTTTGGCATGAGTGGAACCACTACAGCAACTACAGTTCGTTGGCGTGCCAGTGTTGCTGGAACAAACTAAAGTTTTCTGCTCGACAGTGGTGGTTTTCAGAACTAACTAAACATAGCTGGAGAAATTGTGGTAATAGTACTTTATTTGACAACTTTCGAGCTCTAAACGACCATTACGGTAATTATTTTATTATGAAACAAAACCTAATGAAGCCTGCAAGAACTGCATGAGGTTACAGCTCTCGACTTTCACTGGCACAAAGACTGTCAGCGCGTGCAGTAACCAGTGTTGCAGGTGTCCCTACACCAATTGATGATGACATAACGTAGATATAAAATTCTGTTTTAAAAATTTTTACTCGCTTTCCAGAGAAGCCGCTGCGAGGTTGGACACTTCAGACGGTACGCACAGTACGCATTCTTTTGCGACACAAAAGAGAAAGGTGATGAAGGACGATAGACAGTCCCTTTAACGTAGAACATGGCGGCGGTTTTGGACGCCCGCTTCGAACTGAATTTAGCTTGATGTGGACGGGTCCACGTCTTTAGCAAACGACTATGTAAATTGGCTTCGCTTGCCTTCAGATGGCTTCGACGACCGAGTACTACGCATAACTCGGCGTAGTTTTTGAGATCGCTCCCAATTTCGAACGTTCCTAGACCTAACTAGACTATCGGTGTAAACAAGTCTGCAACATAAAAATTTTCGCTTGTGCTGCGTGGTTCTATTTACTTTTATTGTTACTAAAAAAATAGTAATATTGCTGTGTGCGGAGATACAGGCGAGCATTGTCAGTTTTTTTTTTTCACTTTTTTTAACGCATGCACCAGTGACACCGCTGTCACAGCTTGGGAAGGAACGTTTGCGGCACGATAACGCTATTCCCTTAACCCCCGCTATCACGCTAACGCTAAGCTATAACTGTCTATTGTCTAATAATGTGAGAAAATGAATCTGCGGTATAGTTAGGTGCAATGTCGCCATTAGCTTTGGACTGCCGCGAAGGCGTCGGCTCTGCGGTGTGGGTGCGGTTTTTCGTACATGAAAGTTATTCTTTAGGCGTTAGTAGTTGACAGAGGTGATAGCAAAACTTTGCCGAACCAATACCCCACAATTTAGGCGGCCTCATGACACGTTTCGCGGCCGCTAAAGTACCAATATCGTTCAGCATGTCCTATGTTGACATGCATCCTGGAGCACTTTCACTTCAGGGGGCTGCGTAAAAGCGTCTGCAGCAAATGATAAGAGGCTAATAAACTTCCCAAACCCTGACAAATTAAAAAGTAGAGGAGGCCCATAAGGTTGCCTGCTGGCAAGAACACCAATGCTGGTGCATTTTGACAAAGATGAACTAGTCCAAAAACTTTGAGAGCTATTTTCTCAGAAGCGTGTTTTGGACATTTAGCATCGCTTGTGCAAAAGGTAGCACAGGAATGAGTGGACCGATTTTGATCCAGTTTCCTTTTCTTTAATCCCTGAAGTCTTCTTGTGGGTATGACAGTCTTCTATATCATGTTCATGGACTAGTTTTTATTCTACAAAATGATTTGTGCATGACAAGCTTTCTGACAAAATTTGAAGGTGATCATGATGTTCTCTATATATATACATAAAAATGTAAGAAATTTTTGAAAGTGTCATCCCCTGTAGTCTTCTTTTGAGCAAAGATCAAAACCAGTTGCAGCTTCCTGGCATGTTTTGTTACAGTGCTAGGCCTCCTCCCACAAGCTGACTGAATAATCAGATCATGTAGCATACTGAAATTTGAAAACTACTCAAGGTATCATAACGAAACCGCATATTTCACTATTCAAGGCACTTCTAAGTATGCCTGCCAAATTTCATTACTCTAGCTCAGCAAAGAAGTTTTTCTCGCCGCTGAATGCTGGCTGCATGCTTTTTGCTTTTTCTTTCCCGCCCTCCTTGCATATGAAAGTGGCACTGGAAAACACTGAACAGAAAAAAGAAAAAAAAAATTATGATAAAGGTCGGTCTGATGAAATTGGCTAGGCATGTGCCTCCGATTGCCTGTTGCTACAGCAATTTGTACACTGATGCCAGTGGTGGACTACTCACATGAAGGCCTACACTGAATTAGCAACATCCACAACTCTCTTGCGCTGATAACTGCTGTTCAGCGTTCACAAACATGCAGATTCCCGTAACAGCAATTTTTTGCACTCGCAAGACACAGCAGAGAGTTCGATTGCTGTAGGCAAAAGCCAAGCCAGTTTGCATTGTTAAAGGTAAGGCAGATTAGAAAGTGGTTTTACAATTCTTCTTTTTTTATAGAACACCTTTACAGTGATGCTACCGAGGACTTCTGATTTGGAGCAATTTTTGGCGCAGCAAAATTTCCGTTTTGGAGCACTTTGGAGCAGCAAAATTTTCATGTTGGAGCACTTTGGAGCAGATAATTTTGCATCTGAGAGCACTTTGGAGCAACGAATTTTATATCCTGGTGTGCAATACAGAAGCACATTGCATTAACATTCAAGCACCTGAGTATTATTATGGGGCTCTTATGAAGGCTACAAATATTTCGATTCATTGCAAATCTCATGGAAAAAATCATCTCAGGAGCATAGGCATGCGCAAGAGGGGGGGGGGGGGCCGCTCCCCCCCCTAATCACCTAAGAGGGGGGGGGGGGCGCAAAATCTGCCCCGTACATTGACCTTGCGATAGCAATTATAGGGACACTCTCGGCGGATTTTCGCCGTCGCCGTTGCCGTAATTTTCCGTATAAAGTCCAAAATAATAACATCGCCACGCGCATTCTAGCCGTGGGTAAAAGCTCGCGAGCGCTGGCGACCAACGCGGCTGAAGCGGAGATTAAACTAGCCGGCCGTCTGTCTCCGCCGCACGGACAGCGCATGAGATAACATCTTCCCGCGTGCGGGCCTGCCATCGATTGCTCATCAACCAGAGAGGAAACGCCCCGCCCGTCTTTCGTAAGGGGGGGGGGGAGGGGGAACCACATCGTTCGAAGGGCGCAGTCGCTTGCGCGCGCGCTATCTCGAGGCATCAGGAGACGGCTCGTAAACTTGCTGTCCTCTCAACGCTTACTTCGCGTTTAGAAAACTCAGAGCAAGAAAACGCTTCGGTTCCTGGAGGGGCCATATTCCCTTAAACCAGCGTTTTGTTGAGTTACGCGAGATCGGATCCAAAAGAGTTAGCTGCTAGTCTTATGTCGTTTCACAATAAAATTTTTTGGTATCGCATTCATTGCTTTGCCCTTAAGCGAAACTGAGTTTTTTTTAACCGTCAGCTATTGACCCCCGAAAGCGAGGGGTGGACGTGTAACATGGCGTAGCCGCTTCACTGTGTGCCGTCAGCGACGGGCCCGCTACTGACAGCTGCGCATTTGCGGCTGCTCCGACCAGGAGATATGATTTTACTAATGAGATGACATTTTTAAAAAAGCAAGCAACGAATTCGATTCGGAACACTAGCACTGAGGAGCTCGAAAGGGCAGGGCCTTTTAGGGGGTATTTACCGCAGAGTGATTACAAACTCGGACGTGCTGGCGGAAGGAATTACGAAAAAGCTGTTCTGGATGAAGATCCATGGATAAAGTATATCTGAGGAAAAGTGTCAACGCGTTTCCACCGTTCGCGTGCTCTTCCATAAACGCGAAGCAAGGAAAATTACATATTGTCCCATATATCTACTGCGAGCGATCCCAGATTTCATTCCGCGATGTCCGGAAACAGAAGTGACAGACATTTTAGTGGCACTCATGTAGTTATTACTGAACATTGCTTTCCTTACGTGCCGTGCGACGCTTGAAACGAGCTATCAGCAGCGTATCTGGAACAGACGACGTCCGCCGATGAATCGCCGTCGCACTTTCTCGCTACCGATAGGCCTAGACGTCACGCGCCTCTGCGGAGAGCGCGTTTTGCTGTCGAGCCAACTTGCAGAACAGAAGCTGCGTCGGCACCGTGCATGGCATCGTGGCTTACTCGGAACGCGCGCGCGAGCGCTATTTATTCAGCGGAATAATTCTTGGTCCATGATTGCGACTTTATTGGCAGCCCCAAGATCGAGCTGCACATGTTCTGACGCGCCGGCGGTGCGATTGCCGGTGATAGACGCCCCCAAACCCGAGACTTTGGCGCAGTTTGGCGCAAATTTTGTCGATATTATCAGGATGGCGCAGTAAATACAATTTGGCGCACTTTGGCGCAGTTGGCGCAGGAGTGGAATCACTGCCTTTATAAGAGACACTGATGTACAAGATAAATAGGTATAAAGACGATGTAGGAAATAAGAACATTGTATCCTGCTTATAAGGGGCACCTTGTGTAAGGGACAAGAACTGCTCCCTGGTGCGTCCCTCTTATAAAGGGGATCAACTGTAATATCTAAATATAGCACTCAGTTATGAAAAAAAAGCAGGCAGGTTGCCAACACGCGTTTGGACAATTCCTGCCACATGGCGATTCATAACTGAGTTTTGCTGGGAAAGATCAGAACTTCTGAATCTTGTTTCACAAAATTCTATGCATACAAAGGGCTGCGAAGTGGCTGCAATGTTGCATGTGCAAAACTGCGAGCAAAATTTTATTCATGTGGAGTGGGCTTGTTGTCCACCCTGGGCAGTTACCTCAGGGAGGTCTCCGGCCAGTGGCTTGTGGGTTTCAGCTGAGGGACAGTTCTGCAGCAGCTGCTTGAGGAGCACATTCTGCTTGCCTCCGGTGGACCCCTCAGGCTCTTCAACAGAACCCTCGCACGCTTTCACAACAGGGCTTTCCTCTCCAGCAGCAGCCGGTGGTGGTGGTGGTGGCGGTGCATCTGCACAGTGTTGAAGGGGAATGCCTTAAAAGACTGCTATTCTGACATCAATCAATCAAAGAAAAGGAATCGACCGGGGTGGGGGCTTGTTCTTGTAAGACAACCATACGAAGAGTACAGATAATGAAGTCAAAAGAATTATTGAGATTACTTGTGGTTTTTAATTTAAGTATAGTATATATGACATAAAGGGGGCAAAAAGTGCACAAATAAACAACTTGTGACGGGTGGGGACTCGCCCTATAACCTTCGCACTATGTGTGCTAATCTCCAACTGTTGCCCCACAGCACAGGCTGCTCCTTCCACAGCCACTGTAGCACAATGGTAGTGCATTGTAAGCATCTTACGAAGGTTATGCATTAGGGCTCCACTGGCGGCAAGTCAATTTTTATATTTATACACTTGCACTATCTTTAGTCTCATAATTAATACGCTTCAATTAAACCCCCCGAATATCATCCTCTACGCTTTACTTGGCTTCATTATATGTTGACTTCATATGGTAGCACCTCCCCTAGCCTGTTCCCAGGGTTCACCAGAGAGTGTCCATACCTAAATCCGAGGTGGCCGTCGTGCCAGGCTCCACTTTGATGGTCACCACAGGCATCGTCGTAGTCGCTGCCACTGCAGGGCCGGTAGTTGGGCTGGCAGGCAACACGGTGCTGTCGGCGGCAGGTGCCGCGACAAGGGGGCTTGCCACGGGCGTGGCGGCAGGAGGGGTACCAGCGAGAGGAGGATTCAGTGTCTGTTCGGGAGGAGGGGGAGGAGGAGGGACATCATCGCAAGAAACGTTACTCTCCTCGTGGCTCGCCACCGCTTCAGTCGTCTCAGCCGCGCTGGCTGGCTGCCCCGCGCTCTCTTCCTCCTCTTCCGGAGGAGCGACCTCTTCGGCATTCTCGTCATCAGACTCCTGTTGCCAGTGCGTGCCAGGATGGAAACGTGGGGAGGGGGCAGAAAGGGTGCCGGAAACAGGAGGATCGACAGGGAGACAGCAAAGGAAAGCAAAAAAAAAGGAGAGAGAGAGAGAGAGAGAGAGAGAGAGAAAGAGACATGCTTGTAACCACCACACATGCACAAAAAACAATCGGTATGCAAGACAAGACATTCCACAACTCTCGTGAGGCGAGTTAAGTGCGAATTCAGTTGTTGCCTCGGTAACGTAACTTTTGATCGACTATGGTAACTGCACTTTCAAACCAGCCCATCACATGTAGAATGCAACCCCCAACAGACGAGGTAAAAACTAGGCAGGCAAGAAAAGAGAGACAGAGAGAACAAAAAAATACTTTGGTCAACATTTACCAGACATGCTCCCCTCATGTGCTGGGCACCGTGCAAAGGTACAGCTGATGTGAAACGTAACCTTCCATATTCAGGGCCAACATATAGTGGCTATGCAGCTAAATCTACAGAGCCCTAGTGCGTGTGTGATAACACCATGGATATAGCTCAAAATTTAAACAGTTGCTTTATGACAATATAAATGCAACGATGCGCTCAAATTTTCAAAGGTTAAACATTGCAATGTGCTTTTTAAAACAAAGGTGCTTTAAAGCTGGCCTCCAGGGAGAACTTATCATGTTTAACTACGTCACGAGATTACGGCATGCAGACTTTCAGGCATTCCTGACAGACGGCGCTACTTTACTGTGTTCCACCAGCGAGACATATGCCAGCGGGAAATTCAACACGCTTGCGTGACCAGGCCTGTTACTTGTACAGTACAAAGTAGTTGCTGCAAAACTCTCCAACCACAGTTGGCGAAAGAAAAACGCAGGCAATCTACTTTTAGTATTTCCGGTCTACAGGTTACACCTAGCATGACAATATTTGTCATGGCTGTAATGTGTGTCTTTACAAAAACACATCACTTGCACCTTTAACTTTGAACTCGAAAGTGATGCTTGGCCTGTCAAGACTATTTTCACAGACCACAGATGTATACATGTGCATTAGCTCAACCCCCATAGCTTTGGCTGCATAGCCACAGAATGCTTTCCCCGAGTATGCTCAGATGTAAATTACGTTTGGCTTTTTGAAACCAGTCATAGTCCCAAGACGTATATGATGGTGCACAATGTACGTAACATATCATGAAAGCGACTGTAATAATCTGCATGTGACACGTGAACCAAAATATAAACCGCTAAACCTTTGTGACCATTTTGTATATATCTGCTAACTTCAGCAATGGCAAGGTGACATACGAGCCTTTGTCATTTTGTGTCAGCGCAAGCTTCTTGGCTAGCAAAAAAAATCCCTATATGTGGGTGGTCATATGAGTAAGACATAACTGCCTATGTAGTTTCTGATGATCATGGTAATAAAAGCTTTGATTTTGCAATATTTTAAAGCAAAACTGATACTTATAATATAAAACATACCATAAAAAAACATAGAATACAAATTTGCTGTGCATAAGAAGGCAGAAATAACACAAAGAGAAAATACTACACTGCATAATGCAGTAATTTTTTTTTTCTTAAAATGAAAGCTGGGCTTTCATTAACATTTCCTTGTGAGAGGAAATTTCCTTTCACAAGGAAATGATTTCCTTGTGAAAATGGCAAGTAACAATGTTGAATACAAAGATCGCCAAGTGAATGTGAATGAGTCTATTCCACGATTCTTCAACAGGCTTCACCAAAGCAGTCTCACAAGTTGTGATGGTGCAGCAATGTTTTTCACCCCACCTCTAACATGATTCCTGTCTATCACTGAGAGGTGCCAGTGAGATGAACTACAAAGTAACCTCACCAAGCGTAGCAAAAAAAAAACGTTTTGAGGTTAAAGTGTCTTTGTTTGTGTAAGCAGACAAGTGATGGCTGGCCAGACCACAGTCACACTAAGTACACACCACGCCCAGTAATAGATGCATTGGTACAAAAGTATCCTCGCAACAGAACGTCATGCAGTGGTAACTGAGAGCAATGACAACATGCAAGAGATTTCCCACACTGGCCACCTTGGCCATGAGCTATACTAATCCCAGGGCTAATCTTGCACCCATACAAAAACGCTCCAACTGGTGAAGCATCATGCACACATGGCGATAAAGATGCGGGTCCGGCTCCCCTCTGCAGCAACTTGTCTTTTAGTCCAATTTCGTTCCATTTTTCATTAGTACTTGTCCATTGCAATTAAAATAGCAACTCACTGCACCCATGCTTTTTCTGCCTACAATTTGTTCTTAAGTAGACTTTCGTTACACGGAACCTGATGGGACCAGGAAAATGTGTTCCGTTTATTGAGAGATGAACAGGGAAGCAGAATGCAAGTACAAACCAATCAGTTGTTCCATTTAAGGGGGGACACTGCTCTTAAAATTTTTTTCTCATTTCTTGATCGATTTTGATGATACTTGGTGAGTTTATGTGTATTTGTGCACTGATTTCAAATATGCAATTACTTTTCTAGTATAACCAGCAGTTCCTAAAATACAAAATATTTCATGTGCCTTTTGGGGAGGCAGATTTTTTTTTCAACAAAGAGAGTTACAAAGTAAATCAGTGTATCACAATAACCTGTAATCAGAACGGAGTGCAACGAAACAAAAATAGATGTTCTAAGCCCATTAGAAAAAAAGTTACAATATGTTGAACATTCACGAGTGCGTGAATTTCAAGCTGCGATTTACTTCGCGAATGTTCAACATACCATAACTTTTGTTCTAATGGGCTTAGAACATCAGTTTTTGTTTCGTTGCACTCAGTTCTGATTACAGGTTATTGTGATATGCTGATTTACTTTGTAACTCTCTCTGTTAAAAAAAAAAAATCTTCCTCCCCAAAAGGCACATGAAATATATTGTATTTTAAAAACTACCGGTTATACTAGAAAAATAATTGTATATTTGAAATCAGCACACAAATATACAGAAACTCACCAAGTATCATCAAAATCGATCAAGAAATCAATCAAGAAATGAGAAAAAAATTTTAAGAGCAGTTTCCCCCCTTAAGCAGAAGTTTTGTTTAAGAGGTTTCTGTTTACTGAGTCTACTGTACTTAATGTGGTTGCAATTTTTTTAGAAAATTCAGTCCCTCAGATCCCCTTATTATTCTTACAAATGATGTTCAGTGTGTCAACAGGTGATGAACATCCTGATCACAATGTATGCATAAACTGCCACCATAAGTAACAGTAAATCACCTCAAGCTCTTTAGTCTAAGAAGAGAAACCAAGTACAAGTAAACCTTATACAGCACTCACTGACAACTTTTTGTGACAACAGAACCAAAGACACATGTGCAGAGCTTCTACACACGTCTTGATGCATTAAAGAGCTAGCCCGAAGTAGTCTACTGCTTCTAGTTTCCTTCTTGGAGCAGATCGTAAAGCAGCACTGCTTTCACATGTGATGGCTATGCATTAGCACATGCAGAAAAGTACTAAAGAAGTTCCATGCAGAATGGACATGCAAACATGGACACAAGAGAGAAGTCGAGACACCTTATTTTTTTAATTTTAGCACCTATAGTGCACCGAAGGGAGAGGAACACAAAGAAACGACGTGGACGCAGCGCTAACTTCCAACAGAAGTTTTATTTACGAAGCAGACACATGAATATATGTGTCTGCTTTGTTAAGATGGATTACCAACATGCCCAAGCTCACGTTCTTTCAAAACACCACAAACTTCTCTCTTGTGTGTCCGTGTTTGCATGGTGTAAGGTTCGGGAAAAAACAGAGAGCTTGGGGAGGGCCGTTGGCGCCAGTTTGCCGGCACCGTGCCCCACGCAAACAGAGGGACGGCGTGAGGTTTACAGACATCTGTCACCAGGAGCAAGTTGGCGCCGAGGGAAGGCAGTCGGTGGCCGATTGCGGAGCGCCGGCGTCGTTTCTTGAAAGCACCCCCCCCTCCTGCGAGTGCGTGCTACCGCGAAAACAACTCGGGAGGTGACCTCATTTGGCAGACTGTACGTCATCCCTTCGGTGGAGCGCTTTTCCCTCCGCGGGTGCGGCCGCATGGGTTCCAGGAACTGGCGCGCCAGAGTTGGCGGGACCACGTGGCCGCATTGGGGAAAGGGATGCTGAGAAGGAGGAAAAGAGGCCGACCGTGGAAAGTAGGTCAGTCTGGGCAGGGCGGTGTTACTGCGAGGCGGTACTCGGGTCTCCCGAGGTGTGGACGATGTCCAACGTAGACGCTCTGACCTTGTAAATACGCTGTAAATATGTTGTCTTTGTAACCATCTGTATATAAACTGCTTTAATTCTCCTTGATCTCCGAGCCTCTGCCTGCAAATCGCCACCACGACCGTCGCTGACGGGGCACCTCGAGCGACGAACCTTCACAAGCCTGGTGATCAGCCTCTGGCTGATTCGTGATTATCGTATCGCGGGTAAAGGACCCAAACTTTACTGGTGGCAGCGGTAGGATCTCTTCAAGCATCTCACGACGGCGAAGGGATTCAACAGGCTGTGAAGGGGAGGCAACACTTCAGCAGCGGGTCAAGATTCCGTGTCGAGCACTCGGCGCGGGCGGAGAGAAAGCAGCGGCATCAGCAAGGCAGTGCAGCACGGAGACCAGGGTCCTAAGGACGCCAGGAGACAGCCGTGGGAGTCAGCTGGCCCGCTTCTTCAGGTCATCGACCGGGCGCCGGCGGATCGAAGCGGAGGGCTACAGCAAAACCAGCGCGGAGGGGAGCACAGGAGCTACGCAGCGGTCGTCTCGATGGGTGAGTGCTCTTCTTCTTCCGCCTGGGCCTGTGCACTGTGTTCGGATTAGGCTAGGTAGGGGCGTAAATGGAAACACGGTTCGCCTATTTAAATCCAGATAAAGGCACGACCAGCGGTATGCGCGACTCTAGCGACAACGAGGAGGTCGGGAACGAGGCCGCCGGTCTGGAGGAGCCAGAGAGCCATTCAGATGTAGAAGTGCTCAAAATGAAAATCAGATTAAGGGAGTTAGAACTGGAAATTGTGAGAGAACAACGTGGCTCCGGGCCGACTCCGCGCGGTAACGGAGGGCAGGAGAACCACGGTGAAATGCGACACTTTTCAAAGTTGATTAGCAGTGTGCTGCCAAAGTTCCCGACGGAAGCGGAGGTCCCGGTATGGTTTGAGGCCACCGAGAGCGCGCTGGAGGGCTACGAAGTACCAAAAGCTTGGTGGGGCCAGATTATCTTTCCATTGGTCGCGGAGAAAATACCATTCTTGTCGACGCGCTTGGCACCACCTCAGCATAGGGACTACGAGGTACTGAAGGGCGCGGTACTCGAGGAAATGAAGCTTTCCGCCGGAGAATACTTACGCCGGTTCCATGGGGCGAAGAAGCGAGCGGCAGAAGGGTGGCGCGCGTTCGCGACCAGGCTGCAGAGCTACTTGCGTTGTTACGTGGAGGCGAGAGGCGTGAGTACCTTTGAGGAGCTCGTCGACCTTTTTACCGCGGACCAGATGAAAGACGGCTTGTCGGATGCCGCCTTAAAATATGTAACGCTCCAAGAGGGAGGGAGCTGGCGCAAGGCCCACGAAATTGCGGCGTTAGCCATAACATTCGAGGAAGCGGAAGGTGAAAACAGCGGTTTCAAAAGGTCGGAACGCAAAATTGCAGAGACAATGACCACGGGCCCATGCGATCGGGCTAAACCACTAGCGCGGGAGCCCCTGAAGGCGCGGGGTTGCTTCCTGTGCGGTGAGCATGGGCACATGAAGGCGGATTGCCCGCGATCGGAAAATCGCGATGCCGCGGCGTCCGGCTCTCAGGAAAGGATAGGTTTGTCCGCACGCGTGTCGGCGACGGCGATAGTTGCCGGAGGGCATGAACGCGAACCCATCGGATTATGTTGCGGAGACGTCGGGGTTCGCACCATTCTTGATACGGGCACTGACGTCACGGTTGTCCGGGAGAGCGTAGTCCCGCCGGAGCTTGTGCAGCCGCACGGGTCAATTACACTGATTTCCGCGTTCGGAGAAGAGGTACGTGCGAAGCTGACGATGCTGCTGCTGGCGCTCGCGCGTGGCACAGGAGTCTTCGCGGATGGTAAGGCAGCAGTGCCGGTGTTGTGCGCGCTGACGGACAAACTAAGGGCGCGCACTGACTGTTTGTTGTCCGAGGAAGCGTGGACGTTGCTTAAGGAGGCGGACAGAGTGAGACAACAGACCGCACACGCAGCGCGGCCTGATATGCGGGCGAAGCCGTCGAGTGTTCGAGTGAGCGAGGCCGTGTTAGCGTTCGACGAACAGTGCTCCGGAAAAATGTTCCCTAAGCGGAAGGGACCGGGTAGGGTCCGCGGCAGACACCGTTGGCGACGTCGATGGGGCAAAGATATCACGGTAGTCGCTGGCGCGCCAGGGCTAGAACGTTCTGTAGATCACAGAAAGGGCAGCGCCCATGTCAACGAGGGTGCGGTGTTGCGCGTGCCAAATGCATGGCGGTATCCGAGTAACAGTGCCGGGCAGTCGGCGGGAGGGGGGAGTGCTCCCCTTTGTGCACCAGCAGTACGGAACTAAGTCTGTGAACTCCGTGCCGCGGTTGACATTTCGTGCACGCGTTTTGCACGCCTCTGAAACCGTGTCACCCACAAACTGCGAGGTGGAAGTGTGTGTGCGCAGTGGACGGTTATTGGACGGACGTACATGAACGTTATTTTTTGTTGTTTACCTTCGCCGGGTCTCCCCTGTAACTGGAGACCCTGGCCCACTGTGTTTATGGCCGCGTAACGCAACGTTGGACATTGTTGCCGTGTTCCTTTTTTTTCTTGTGGAAAATCGAGAGCGTGTTGACGCAAGTGTCGTGGTGCATACATGTTTAGCGTTGCGAAGGGCCATTAACCCTTAGCCGAGTACGGAGGACTTAAGGTTTCCCAAACCTTTTTTTTGTTTCATTGTTGTTCCCATAAGACGCGTCGGCCTCTTATGTGAAGCTTAAGGGGGGCGTGTAAGGTTCGGGAAAAAACAGAGAGCTTGGGGAGGGCCGTTGGCGCCAGTTTGCCGGCACCGCGCCCCACGCAAACAGAGGGACGGCGTGAGGTTTACAGACATCTGTCACCAGGAGCAAGTTGGCGCCGAGGGAAGGCAGTCGGTGGCCGGTTGCGGAGCGCCGGCGTCGTTTCTTGAAAGCACCCCCCCCTCCTGCGAGTGCGTGCTACCGCGAAAACAACTCGGGAGGTGACCTCATTTGGCAGACTGTACGTCATCCCTTCGGTGGAGCGCTTTTCCCTCCGCGGGTGCGGCCGCATGGGTTCCAGGAACTGGCGCGCCAGAGTTGGCGGGACCACGTGGCCGCATTGGGGAAAGGGATGCTGAGAAGGAGGAAAAGAGGCCGACCGTGGAAAGTAGGTCAGTCTGGGCAGGGCGGTGTTACTGCGAGGCGGTACTCGGGTCTCCCGAGGTGTGGACGATGTCCAACGTAGACGCTCTGACCTTGTAAATACGCTGTAAATATGTTGTTTTTGTAACCATCTGTATATAAACTGCTTTAATTCTCCTTGATCTCCGAGCCTCTGCCTGCAAATCGCCACCACGACCGTCGCTGACGGGGCACCTCGAGCGACGAACCTTCACAAGCCTGGTGATCAGCCTCTGGCTGATTCGCGATTATCGTATCGCGGGTAAAGGACCCAAACTTTACTCATGGCTAGTCTTTTAACACAAACACGTACGAACTAGCTCAGCTCTCTGCTATTCGAAGCTTTATACTAAAGCAAGAATGTCATATTTAGCACTTGGTGGCACACTACATGCCTTATTATAATAAAAGTGCTATGGTGAATGAGGTAGTCATTACCTGAATGAAACTTCAAAACAGTTTTCTAGAGTGCTGTTAGTAGGATGTGCTTTGCTTCTTTCATTTTCCTTTCACTGCTGCAGAAAACTGTCCCCGAGGAGCACAGCGAAGCCTCATGGAGTGCAATTCATCAATGGTTACAAAAGATAAAATAACCAGAACATCTAACATTAAGTAGCCAACATTTAAACCTGCAATCTTAAAGCTGCATGTCACTTTGCCTTGGTGTACGACCATGCAATACTTTGCAGAATGTCACCACAGTTCGCAAGCTGCAACTTCTCCTCATTAACAACCCCCCTAACTGCCGATGACAAGAACAAGAGTTGCACTACTCTAATTTTGACACGCTCAAATAACTACTTCTTTTACTTTCTTTTTTCAACAATAGCAGCAAAACAACTATGCAATTTACTATCTTGCCTCATGGCATGCAAGATTAAAGGAGTGGTGACATAAAAATTCGGACACAATTTGATTGTTGAATCACGCTAATGGGGGCATGTAGGCGCCATTTGTACAATATCAGCCACAAATACATCCTAAAAAATATTTTAATTGATTTTTGAAGTTCGTGAAAGGGCCGAATCGGAAATAGAAGCAAAAGACGATGAGGTCGCCGAGGGGGTACCACGTACGTCATGAGTTCTGGCCGGGTTACCGGAGGTGTGTACGAGACGGACAACGCTGGTAGCGAGGCCTGATGATGCATAGCCTAACCAGAGACGTACAATATAACATTGCAGCGACTTACCCGCTTACTGATTCTGTGTAAAGCATTAGCAATGAGATGATTAGCAACTCACAGTATTCTCATTGCCTTTTTTCTCGACAAAAGCAGCAACGCGATGGAAAAAATAGAAAAAAATTACAGCATATCCACGGGTGAATGATGAAGCGCTTGGGCGAAGCTCCTGAAGCAATCATGGTCTCGGGATTCGCTTCTCGTTGAGCCCGTTTCGCAGCGGCGTCCTTGGTGCGCACCGTCTCGGGATCCGCCTTGCCGCCAAGCGAGCGCCCGCCGCTGCGCATCGTTCATGCTCCACCAACGATCCGACACGTACGGTGACGATCCAGGAGAATGAGAGAGGCGCTCGCTCCCCGCGCATCCCCACGCAGCAGCCAATCGGAGAGCAGCGGCACTTCTAGCGCCATCTAGTATCGATTCACACAAGCGCCATATTGCGCACAATTCTATTGAACGCCATCTAGGAAATGAGACGAGAAATGGTGATGACGACACAGATTGTGTACAGCGCCATCTAGAATATCGTCCCTGAACTGCAGTTTGTATGTACTTCTATGAGACAGCGCCATCTGCCGTTTACGCCGGACAGAGGTACTGCCGTTTACGCCGGACAACGGAGACGTGACAAGGTTAGACTAAGAGGAGCTACGCCCCTAAAAAATATTGTAGTTGGACAAAACGCCACAAGATGTCGCTACGGGCTCCGCAGTTGCTGCTACTGCTGCAGCCGTCAACAGCTCCGGTAACAAGGTACCCGCAAACGTTAGGAAGTCTACAGATGAACTAAAGCTCTCTGCTGCCGGGATCGTATTGCGTAGTGGACAGATAACTGCTTCGGCCCTCCGACGTGCGTACGTGGGATTGGTATGCCTTGAGAACGCGGCGTTGCCCGATATAAATACGAGTCAGTAAAGCGTACATCTCGTCACTTGCATGTTACGCATAAACACTGTTACAGAGCGCCAATGTTGTGATTTCACTGCTTCCTTCGTCACTTCTCATCCGGCTACTTTACAAATGATCGGAGCGAAAATGTTCCAGCACGTCTAATGATGCGGCTACTCCAAGCCTGGCGGAAAATGTCGCCTCAGTTGGAAGACAACGACTAAATCGCAGCTACCAGCGAGATTCGCAAAGTGAATCGAGGTTTTCTTGCTGATTTTTACACTCCTCCCAGCTCTTTCGTCCATCGCCGCACTAGATAAGCAGCGTAGTTTGACGATCGAGGAAACAAGCACTCGCAACGCTCAACACCTGCTCAACACAGCAGACGAAACAGCAGCGCTAACAACATGCAGAAGCTGGCCAGTGACGTCACTGGTTCTTGCGGTCTTGTTTAACAAGTAGTCCAGCCACGTCACGGGACCACCGAGTGCTCTTCGAAATCGAAACTGCCTCCGGTCGTAACATATGAGCATATAATTAAACATTCGTCTCGCGCTGGGGCAAATGGGTTTCGTTGCTGCTATTATTGAGTCAGTAGACATTGATTAAGAGCAAAAAACAGAGGTTCACAAATTTTCTGTCACCACTCCTTTAATAAGCAGATGTTCACATTGCAACCTGGCATTGTGAAGCCAGAAAACCACAGAAGAGTTTTTGTCACTGACCAATTAAAATGTTTTTTGACATTTCGGAACCCTGACAGGCTTCCTCTCATGTGCAACTGCTGTAGCCCTAAAGTTATCAGTTTAGGCATGCAACATATGACATGATGACAACACCGATGACATGACAATTCTCAATGACACGGTCAAGACCTCAATACCACAAGCCAGACAGAGAGCACCAAGTTTAATCCAAATCATCATCGCACACTGGCCACTCAAACCGATGACAACCTTATGTCTACAGCACTGTCAATGAAGAACCCCTGTGGCTTTTGAATCATTAACACCACCATTTCTTCAAATTTGTTGCTAGACAATATGAGTTTTCATTGAACTTTGGACTTGTGTTCAGGCCAGCAGCATGAGCCCACAGCAACCTCGTATGACCTGTAAGGGAAGAAGCTGCGTGTCTGACAATGTCTCACCTGCTTCTGGCAAATAGCAAGGCAGGGCGACGGTGTTGTCCTTGCTTCCTGCTTGATCACGACAGTTGTGGGTGGTGGCGGGGTGGGTGGCATGGAAGGGGGCACCACGGTTAGCACTTCTTCCTTGACGGCCACCACTTCTGAGCTTCGGGACCAGCGCAGGGGCGCGCTGTGTGGTGTGCACACGGCGCTGCTCACCGACGGCGGTGGTGTCGGGGGCACTGGGTGCATGCGCAGAACCAGAGGGGGTGTGGTAGCACCTGCGGGTGGCATTGGCTCCGTCTTTACGGCCAAGGGTTCGCAGCTGACCAGTGGGGGAGACGGTGAGAGCTGCACCGAGGCAAACACGAGGAGGCGGCTATAAGTGGTGCAATACATAGTGAGGTGCACAGGCCCTGCAGGGCACAGGCCTCCCCCTTATGTGTACAAAGCTCCATGGTGGCTCTACATATTGTTCTATGGAAAGGGATTTGGTCCCCCCACCTCAAAACATTTCAATGAAACATTATAGAAATTGTTCTCCTCCTACATTTGTTTTCTACAGCCAGTAAAAAATATGTGGTTCATACATATTGCATTTCTGCAAGTGTGAGCGTTTAGCCCAGTAGTAAGACTTCCCAGTGCGTTTAGCCCAGTGCTAAGATACCACCTTTGGAGTGTGGGGCCCTAGGCCTGACACCGAGCACCAACAAGAAATTTGATTTGGTTTTATACATTTCTTTCATCACAGTGAATCTTCTTAAAACACAGAGGGATGGATGGGCTGACAGACACACAGTCTTCTTGTCGAGACGGCACAAAAATGCTTACACACTTAAAAGAAAGTACAATTTTAAAAATGACATCTCTGCACCTTGGCAGAAGGAATCTTACCCAGAGGGATGGGTGGAGGACACACAGGTGAAGGCATACCTCCGTGAAGTCAGCTGTTGCCTTCTACTGACGACATCCAATAGCACAAGCCATCTTTTTCTAGCAAACAACAAAGCCTAACCGAAATTTTATCATGCTCACTCACCTGAGGAACCACGGGCACCACCGTCTTTGCAGGAAGCACCACAAGCTGTCCTTCATCATGAGGTAGCCGCACTGTCTGAGGCATCCCCGTCTGTCGCAAAGTGAAGTTTAACGTATGCGTCACCGATGCTGGGAAAGACATGGCACTGGTGGAGACTGGCGCAAGGGGTGGAGATGGCGTTTTCACCACCTGCATGCGAAACGAGAAAGAAGTGAGCATGAATGCCGTGGCTGTTCTCATCACTTCGGTGGAACTGAACAAAAAGTCTGTGACAAAGCTTTGCCATATTCACGAAAAGAGCTGAACTCTCTTGAAGAATTGAAATGTAATCAAGAGAACTAACACCGCAGTGCAAGTGAAACAACAAAATGGGCAGAAAGTCATTTATGCAATGAGAATGTGGCTTGCCTGTTTGCCAAAAGAGATGAAAATTTGGCAAGACCCAGAAAGAAAGCATTTCTCCCCCCTCACTTTCAGATGGCACTGCATGGAGCTATCACTGAATTGCCCACTGATTTACAAATTTAATTATTATAGCATTTACATTTCATTTGTTTCTCTGAGTATTTGCACACATCCCTCTATTATTAATTCAGGAAATTCAAATTGAAGCACAAAAGCATCCAAAATCAGCTAACCTGTGGTGGCGTGGTCCTTTCATTTATAAGTTTTTCAATGCAAGGCTTTTCATCTGCAATTCCTGAAAGAAGGAAGAAAGAAAAATGAGTAGAAACTCAATAAATTGTACACGGTAGATTATCGCTACGTTGAAGCAAGCCAGAACAAGCTAAAATACTATAGAGATATGCGCTCATTTATACAGGACCTGGGTTATTGAATTGTGCATGCTGCTACAATGTTAATATGTAAATGCTGGGGTTTAACATCCCAAAACAAGGATATGATTATGAGGGACGCCGTAGCGGAGGGCTCCTGAAATTTCGACCACCTGTGGTTCTTTAACCCTTTGAGGGTCGAATTTTTTCGCGAAATCCAGTCCAAAAATGTGTAATTTTTTTATTGCTGAAATAAATTCTTCAGACGATTCTATTTAAGAAAAAAATTGTCTAAAATTTTTTTTCGTGACCGTAAAGTGACAAAAAAATCAGTTTTGTTGCTGCATACATATGGTTTATTCGTAGTAAAATCAAGCAGAATCCTAAAAAAAAAGCTTCGCAGTTTTTTATGAATAAAAATTATGCAGTGTATTAAAGATAGCTCACAAACATACAAAAAGAAGTGCACCAGAGTACGTTTCCGGTTAAAAACGCTCGTGCTCTAACACTAAAAACTTTTCAGCGTGTGATAGTCTTTGAAGCATGGCTCCCCGCGCACGCGTTTCAGATATCGCTCCTTGATCGTCATCGGAGTCTGAACTCGTCAAAAAATCCTCGTCTGACGAACTAAAATCCAATGAATCACATTCTGATCGGCAATTGGGGAATAGTCCGCATCGGAAGAATCGCTGCTCGACTCACCGGCAGCAGCGCAACCGACGCGCGCTTCCATAGCGTGAGCGAACTGCGTCAGTGAGCGCACGGAAGAAAACTCTATGGTTCTGCGCCCGTCCGGAAAGCAAAACGAGTGAAAAAGCTACAGTAATACTTCGTCTTATCGCCAACAAGACGTAGTTAGTTTTTCCGAGAACCCAAAACAGGAAACGCAATCACGGCGGCGTCGTTTGTGTAACTTAGCGCCGCGCGGAAACAGATGTAATCGCGCGCCGGGGTGCAATAAATGAGAGAGTAACAAGCGGTCACCCTTTGAGAGATTAGAAACCAAACAGCCATCAGCTTTGCGGGCGCAAGAAGCGAAAACCACCCGAAGGACGAAACCGAAACGAGCCGGACCGCGTGCGCGCGTTCTGATGCGAGACTACAAGCCGCCGCGCCTCTTTGAAAAGAAAACAAAAAAAGACGGAGAGACATTGGCGCATTAAAAAAATTACACGTATTCCCGAAGCGTGGCAGCACATTCCAAGCAAGAGAAATGGGAGAAGGCGCGCGTTTGAAACCAAACCGCGCTGCGGGCGCTCTCGGTTGCGCAAGCGATAGCCGGCGCGCGGCGCGCCATTTTGCGAAGCATAAAAAAAGCAACAACGGAGAGACATCGGCGCATGAAAAAAATTCCACGTATTCCCGAAGCGTGGCAGCACATTCCCAGCAAGAGAAATCATCGAAAAAGGCGCGCACTTTAAACCAGCTGCACCGCGAACGCGCTCGGATGGGCAAGCGATAGGCGGCGCGCCGTTTTGGGAAGCGAAAAAAAAATACAACGGAGAGACATCGGCGCATGAAAAAAATTCCACATATTCCCGAAGTGTTGAAGCACAGGCCAAACAAAAAGAAATGATCGAAAAAGGCGCGCGTTTTAAAAATAAACGCTATGCCGTACATGTACGACGAAAACCCTTTGGTACCAGGAAGCTTCTGCCGTACATGTACGGCGAAAACCCTGAAGGGGTTAACGTGCACCTAAATCTAAGTACATGAGCCTCAAGCATTTTCACCTCCATCGAAAATGCGGCCGCCACTGCCGGGATTCGATCCCACGACCTTTGGGTCCGCAGTCGAGTATCATAACCGCTAGACCACCGTGGCAGGTAATCTGCTAAAGTGTTGATAACCATGCTTTAGTTGACCGTTAACATACAAGAAAGAGATGCATAACTGAAAACACATGCTACATGAAAGACATAGCTTAATAACGAGAGAACTTAATCCTGTCCGCAACAAATCATTAGAGCTGAAGAAAGTAATGTGATTTTGGATAACAGGACAAATCTCTAATGCAACGTTACATAAAAAAATGATTCACTCACTGATTATATGGTCTTCAATCTTTACATCCATCCCCATGTTCATGTGGTCGAAGAAGTGCGCTTCCTCAGAAACCTTCTTGGCAAGTTCACTGTCTGCACCCTCCGGAGGCAGGTTGGAATAGTTGTGGTCACCTGCGGGTGTGCTGCGATGGTGCAGGTCACCACATCCTGATAAGGCCAAGTCAATGCCCCCTTCAGAGCCACTGGGGCTAGAGCCGTCCTCCCTGGCTTCACACTCCGGAGTCGGAAGAGTCCCCACCGTCTCCACGACGACAGCAACATCCAGGGGCTCTTCCTGTTGGGCAATGCCGTGGTCTTCAGCGCCGTCCTCCTCGCCTTCTTCACCAACCACCACAAGGGCAACTCGCGATTGTTCCACTGAGGCGTCTTCGTCCTCAGACGCTGCCAACGCTGCCACATCGGGAGAGCCATCACCCAAGCTGAGCAGGACCTCCGAGGAGACACAGCCATCGGGGCTCGTGATGGTTGAGGAAGGGTAGTCGAGCGACACGAACACGCTGGTAGGCAAATGCTCGGCCCCGTACGACGTCACAGTCGACGACGGTCCCACATGGAATGTGCTGCCCCCAAACGAGCTGCTACCACTTTCCCCCGCACGGTGTAGCAAGGATGGTGTTGAGGATGAAGTGCCCCCGTCTCCCTCGTCGCCCGATGACGAGGAATTCTTGGGTGGGCTCGCAGGTGTTGGGCCCCGACCTCCTCCTACTGTGTGGGGGCTCCCACCCGGCAGTCCTCCACCATTGCCCCCAGGATTGTTCCCACCGGCACCTGGGCGCACTGCGAATGCGCGCACTGCATTGTTTCCTGGAGCAGCACCCCTGAACATCTGCGCACGTGCAGCAAACTGGCTGTCTGCGAAGGAGCCAGGCCCCGCGGGCCGTTGGCCTTGCACAATGCGTCGAACTAGCATGCCTTGTTGTGGTACATATTGGCTTTGCTGAAGCATAATGTGCTGTTGCTGCTGTGGCTGCTGCTGTTGTTGCTGCTGTTGCTGCTGCTGTTGCTGTTGTTGCCGCAAATGCTGAATGTACTGCATCCGGGGTTGCTGTTGCTGCTGCAACTGCTGTTGCTGCATCCCAGTGTTCCGTGTAAAGCTCGCTGACGAGGTTGGCAGGCTCATCATACCTTGGCTCACACGAACCATTTGTGTCCGAACCTGCATTGGTGAACTGCCGTCGCTGCTATCTGAAGCAAAGGTGTCCGTCAGTGTCATCGTTTGCCCCTGACCAGCAAATGTAGACGAGACGGGGCTCCCGACGGGCGATGCCACCACACCCTGGTATACAGATGTGGCCACATACTGCGGGCTCTCAGATGACCGTGGAGTGGTGTCCGGAGCATTGGACATGGGCTGGGCCCCACTCATTCCACCAAAGCTATCGACACTGCCACGAGATGAATTAGAGTTGCTCGCTGGGCTGCCCACAGAGCCAGCTCGAAGGTACTGAAGAATGCTTTCCTGTTTGGACAGTGGTGGGGTCTGTCCACTATTGTCCTGCGAGACGCACCCTCTTCCTGGTGATGGCTCGCCGATGGAAGGGCGCCCTTCGTCAGTCCGTGGGCTCGGAGACTCTGAGGGAGTCTTAGAAACTCTCGATAGCAGGTCGGACAGGCTTTCGGCAGACCGTTCGCCATCGCCTCTTCCATCGTCTTGCCCTTGTGCCGGCACTGCTGGAGAGCGCTGAGGCAGGCTGGACGAGCTGGACGGTGTCCCAGGTGAGAAATGGCGCTCCATAGGTGATGACCGTGGGTCCGGCGATTGAAGCGCTGGCTGTGAGCTGGGACGTGACAGTGATGGGGGCGTGCGTGATGGATCTGGACTTCCGCTGCTTTCAGGCTGTATGCCACCGTGGCTCGGTGAAATGGCTGGCGAAGGTGGCGGCTTTCGAAGGTGGTCTGGATACGGAGGAGGAGGCCTCATCATGGGATGAACGCCTCCTGTACGCTGCAGGTAAGGGTGGCCTGGCGGATGCTGGCTGACTGGATCCCCACCTAAGAGACAGTCACACACAATCCAACTTACCAACATGCCATGCTTTATGCCTATAGCGATTGCTGTTTAAAAATTAAGAAAACAATCTGTCAGCTAAGGCGAGGCAGACCCTAACTCCAATCAATCATGCCGTCAACAATGATATACAAGACCAATTACATGACAGCTAAGTGTCTGGTTTTGCCCACAGCCAAACTGAAAAAGAAAAATACACAAAAGAAATAAATAAAAATTCAAAATTTGAGATGCCAGGAAGACAAGAAAAAGACTGCATACTGCACAAGATAGAGTGAATTACAGCTACATTACACAAATCATAAAGACCATAATAGATGTAATAACCCAGTCGAACGTCAGTATGTAACAAGCTTTAATATAAAAAACGCTCAAAGTAATGAAGCATTTAATTCCTTATAACTTCATATCAACAGAAAGCCATATTTTCAACTTTATTATAACCAAGTGGATTTATTCGCAATTTCAAAATAACTAAATTCACTGCTGAAGGAGAATGAGTTGAGGGATCATTTTCTTTGTTAGACACAACCCAATGAGGACAACAGACAATGAAGCAAAGGAAAGCATAGGGGACGTTTGTAGTTTTTGCAGGAGTTATCAACCACCCCTCATGCTTGGTGAAAAAACATATAAGGTAGACTCCCGTTAAACAGAACCTGAAGAGACCAGGAAAATGTGTTCTGTTTAACAGGAGTTCCATTTACTGAGGATGAACATGAGCGCAGAATTCAAGTATAAAGCCAATCATATTACAGGCAGTTGTTCCATTTAAGCAGCAATTCCGTTTAAGAGATTTCCATTTGCTGAGAGTCTACTGTACAGCGGAAAGCAGATGCTGCTGAGAACTGCTCAGCCAAATCTTGCAATTGTGCAGGAGGTTACAACTGATGATCACACAACACATTCCAAACACAGACCTTCATTCTATGCACCAGGTGTCATCAGACTCTCCGCATCCCTCTCGGTCCCTCCCTTCTCACGTATTCCCACACACACACACACACACGTGCCCCCTTGCTGTTCACTCCACACTCGCACTATCTCATTTTGCTCCTGGCAACTAGACAACAACACACTCAGCCTTTGAGACCTGCACCCAACAGAAGTGCTTTCTCCACTCTGACCCTTGTGGAATTGGTCTGCTTATGTTGGTACTCTCCCCTTTCTCCCCTCACAATGGCAAGGAGACCTCACAAGTGGGGAACGATTTTGCCACTTTCCCAAGCACCCTCTCTTTATACAGAGGCCTGTATTCACGCTTTTCAGAGAGCTACCGCACAACAAATTGCTGTTATTTGCCTATAGCTGACATAAACCAAGAGCGGCATTTGAATCAGATGCGGTTCTTGCCACGGGGTGCCGCCACATGATGGGTGCCGGTCTTTATAGTGCACTAAAATTACACAGTAGAGAAACTAGCACACTCCAGAATAACGTCGGGAGAGAGCAATCACGTTTCATGACACGCATGACGGAGCTTCCAGCACACTTGTCCAGACGAAAGAATAGAGAAAGCGCTTAAGTGTGCAACAAATCCCTTCAACCCTACGCGTTCTTGACGAACTAGAAAAATTTTTGCGGCTACTGAGGCAATAAACTCTGACACTGAGGTCAATCAATGATTACTCGGAAAAGCGGTTCAGAACTTCTTTAATTGCAGTGTAGTAGTTATGACATAAACAGGAAAAAATTAAAGTGGACGAAAAAGCAACTCTGCTACTAGTCGGGACAGAACCAACAACTTTTGAAAATTGTTCCTTTGGTATCGACCAGCGGCAAAGTTCGTTTGGTATCGACCAGCGGTGTGCGTGGCTGTGGTGCCCAATGTTTCAAAGTATGTCATGCTTGATCGCGAGTACAAAGAGTTGTCCCCGGATGGTCTTCGTCACGAGGTATGAAGTGCTGATGAGCAGAACCTTTAACTGCGGGTCCGACAAGTCAAAGCTATTACAGTTGGTCTGAGATGCGCGTCTGCGATGTTCATGACGAGTGTGGCGCGATATCGTAATCTGACAGTTGAGCTTCGGACAATTGAGCTTCTGACAATTAAGCTGCCAAAGTAAAGCGTAATTATATCCTAAACGGTTGTCGACCCGTGAACACAGAACGCGTCACTAAGTAGCGCGATTGTCGACAACCGTGACCTCGTGACGCGCAAGCAGCAGACGACGCTCTCTCGGAGCGAGCATCGGTCCAATGGCGAGACATGCTGGAGCAACATGGCAGAAGCAGCCAATCGTAGGCCTCGAAAAGAACGTCAAACGTTTGCTTTTTGTATGCTTGTTTCTGAATGGAGGAGCTAGCTGAAGCAGGGAATTTGAATACAGAGAAATGCTCTTTCTGACGAGCCCAGAATGGTGGCGCCCGGTTACGGCGCTATAATTTTTCGAAAAACACAGTTTTTTCTCTGTTTTTTTTTTTTTTTGCGATTCCTGCAATATTTTTCTCCACCTCGGTAGGCGTAACAAATTTTTTACAGCACTTCTATGTAGTTTTCAGCGAAGATATTTTGGCATCAAATAGAAAAAAGCTACAGAAAATGAAAATGTGACTTTCAAAAAATCTATTTCTTTTTTTTTTGTTATTTTCCGCTGTAAGAACGCCGCGTTCCTTATTAAGAATAAAACCTGCGTTTGTGACTCGTAATTCTCCCTGGTTATAACAGACCCATTCAGCGTTTACATAAAAGTCTGTTGTAACAGTACTTGGATTTTACAGACTCCCTTTACAACATACCAAAATCCTGTTCGCTCTAAAGGTCCATTGTAATGAGGTTATACTGTAATGATATAAAGTCCCCCTTATGCCGAGTTTTATTTCATCTAGGCTTAACTGCACAAAGAGGCCCTTTTGTTGCCACTGTTGCAATGAGGTTATGCCTGCAGAGCCTTGGCGCACCACAGACGAAAAAAAGCATAGACTGACCCTTCTGTTTGAAGCAGGCTTCCGTACCTTGGCGGCTGAGGTAGCGAGGTATTGGCAGGTTTCCGGGAAAGCGTGGATGCAGCACGACCTGCTGGCCTTCGTGCTGCGGGAAGGGAGGCCTGGCTCCCATGTGGGGGACCATGCGCACACCATGACTGACCGGAGGGCCTGCAGAACCGTCCTCTCGCTTCATCAGCATCTGCTGCATTTGTTGATGCTGCTGCATTTGCTGCTGCATCTGTTGCTGCATTTGCTGCTGCTGCTGCTGTTGTTGCATCTGCTGTTGCTGCTGCTGTGGTTGCATCTGCTGCTGCTGCTGCTGCATTTGCTGCTGCTGTTGTTGCATTTGTTGCTGCTGCTGCATTTGCTGCTGCTGCTGCTGTTGCATCTGTTGTTGCTGCTGCATTTGCTGCTGCTGCTGCTGCTGTTGTTGATGCTGCTGTTGCTGCAGCTGCTGCTGCTGCTGCTGCTGCTGCTGTTGTTGCAGGTGCTGTTGCTGCTGCTGTTGCAGGTGTTGCTGTTGCAAATGCTGCTGCTGATGGTGCTGTTGCTGCTGTGACTGCTGGTGTTGGAAGTCATCGAGATCCCCTGCACAACAAAAGAACACGCAAGCTGTAGAATATGTTGCGGAGTCACTGGGGCACTGCCATCATGGACTGTCAAAATAGCCAAATGCAGTAATACCTCGTTAACTTTCAGATTTTCAAGATAAGCAAAGTTGCGGAAATTGCACTGAAAATTCGAGTTCTCTCTAAAGAGAATACACCACTACTAACCAGCTTTTGAACTAGAGCTTCTAAATTGGCCCTTCATAAAGGTGTAAAAAAAAAAATAAAGGGATACCAGTGTTATTAACCAGCTGCGTTTTGCGGCTTCTTTGTTTAGTGCAGAGAGACCCAAGTAAGACTGGTATGCTTTGTGGTAACACCTGGACTTAGGAAGGCGTTCTCAAGCTGCTTCACAAACTGCATGAGCCTAGTGTTCATGCTGCTTCACTCAACTTTTATTTTATAGCAAACCAAAGCATGTTTCTTGCTGGCACCTCTCAAGTACTTCTATTAACACATGCCCCTTTCAATGTATATAAACTACGACGCCATTCATTTGCTTCTTAAAATGGTGAACCCAGCCCCTGTCACCACAGAAATTGGCGTAGCCCATTAGCAAGGCTAGAGCATTTGCCTTCTCCATTAATGCTGCAGAGACTGGAAGGTTGGCTAAGCTCACGCTATGCAGCCACACCACGAGTCCTGCTTTGATGTATCGAAACCTTGAGCCATGAACTCCCCTCTGCTGGCTGGAGAAGCTACAGTCAAACCTCGTTAACACGTACCCGCTTTAAGTGTAGTAACGGTCAAAACGTAGTTTAGCACTGTTGACATGCTATGCATACGCGTGGCAAGTCCCTACCAGGCCATAAAAATCGGACCATCGTGGCCACATCACTTATGTAGGTTCAAACTAAATAAATATTTTTCTCGTGGACATCGCTTTAAATTAGGGGTGTGCGAATATTCGAAATTTCGAATATTTTTCGAATCGTGTTTGCTATTCGATTCGATTCGCACTGAAATTTTACTATTCGAACTTCCCAAAGACAAATGCAGTCAACGTCCGGTTGAAAGTGACCCCTTCAGATTTTCAATATGCTTCACCTCATTACACTCTCGTATTGCGGGAAAGCTGCCTTTCAAGCTCCGTTACGGTGGAACTTGGCCAAGAGACAAAGTTCGGTTGGAAGTGGTCTTTAGATTTTCAATATGCTTCACCTCCTCACACCCCCGCATTGCGGCAAAGCTGCCTTTCAAGGTCCGTTACGGTCGAACTTAGTCAAGAGACAGTCAACGTCAGTTTGGAAGTGGTCCCTAAATTTTCAATATGCTTCACCTCATCACACCCCCGTATTGCAGCAAAGCTGCCTTTCAAGCTCTGCTACGGTCGCAAATGTATTAACTCAAGAAAATGCTGGTTCCAATATAGAGATGAAAGATGTGGCAGAGTTGGGGGCTCATTTAATGCTGTTTTGGACCTGAAATTTGGGCAGGAAGTCCGAAAAATCGGACGCCGAAGCTTTTTAGCATCCAAAATTTCAGATGTTCTTATATATTGACGTCTACGAGGCAGATTTGGAACTACGGACTTGAAGGGAGCACACCCTTGTCTGCCACATCAGTTGGCCTTCCACAGAAGTTGAAAGAGAAGGAGAGGCTGAGGAAATGGCATCTCTGCCTATCACGTGTAAAGTGTTGTCGGCAAAACTTTGGTTGCACCAAATCATGTACATAAATATAATTCGGCCTCTACATTGCCTCATTCTTGATAAGACAACTATGAAATATGACCCCACCAGCGCTTCATCAACCTAGCGAAAAGAAACACTTTCATGTTGCTATCTCACAAGAACATACTTAGGGATTCTCTGCAACTTTTTCTGTAATGTCACTTCGAATTATTCGAAAAATGTTTGAGAAATATTCAAAAATTATTCGAAATTATTCGATTCGATTCCCACTCAATCTTTATTATTCGAATTCGCATCGCACCCAAAATTTTGCTATTCGCACAGCTCTACTTTAAATTAAGAGATAATGGCCACAACAAATGTCTTTTCATGTCATATGGGATTTCATATGAGTGTGGTTCGACATTATGAGTAAAAACAAGACCTACACGTCAGAGTACAAAAAGTTTTGCTCCCACATAACAGCGTACCTTCGTGAAGTGGTGACTGTTGTGTCAGTAGTCCCTGCACAATGCTTGACATTATCTGTTGCTGATGCTGCTGCTGCTGCTGTTGCTGCTGCTGCTGAGGGCCTTTGTCCATGCCTTCTCGCAGCTGAAAGCCATCTCCCAAGATACCAGGTTCATCCTGAACAAAACAGTGGTAAACGAAAAACAGCTTGAATAGACAATCAAGCGTCATTACCAGCCTATTTTATATCCACTGCCGAATGAAGGCCACTACCAGTGATACAGCCGCCGACAGTTTATTTGGACGCTGAAAATTCGGACATGCTCGTTTATTCGGACACCTTCGTGGCACCGCCACTCGTCCCATTGAAGTAATGCAAATTCACGACCGAAAATTCGGGCGCCCCACAGTCCGCCGTTTGATTTTTCGGACTCCTGCTGGCTGATTGAGTGCGACATTAACACCATGACAAGCTGTCAGCAATGTTTACAATATTTTTGCTAGGTTGCCAGCACTGAAATGTTGCACTGGCTGCAACTGGAGATCATGCCAGTGTCAAAAATCCACGCAAGAATTACCGAACTCGAAGGCTATGTTTATTAGCTACATGTAACGGTTGCCTTTTGGCTTTAGCCAGTCAAGTATCCATTGAACAGCTACCATGGCCAAACAGCAGGCCAAGCCAAGCCAAGCCAAGATTGGAACCCGCTTGGTGCGGCGCTTGGTGCGGCTTTGAGGTGAACGACAGCGCGTATGAGTACGACGCAGATCCTAATTCAGAGAAAGAAAGTACAACAACAGAAACGCTGCAACATCAACTAGCCCAGTGTCGTTTCTTTTTGGCGTGTGAGAGTTTGCGTTGTCAGATGTTTCTGTGGCTAGGCCTGATCTGCGTCCCGAGCTTTGTGTCTCGCTCCCTTGTTGCTTGGTGTGCGAGGCCTGATCTGCTGAAACTGCTCCGATGCCGCCCGTTCCATGTACACCGTCGGAACTAAAGAAACACGGCAACTACAAGGCCCTGACGATGGCGAAAAAAGTGGCGATTATTCACCAGGTGGAAGACGGCCAACCTCAATCCGAAATTGCTTCGCCGAGTTAGGCGATGAGGTATCCGTCAGCTACTCAAACCAGCACATGTGGACAGTGACTGCCGTGATGACACACCTCCCACACCATCGCCATCAAATGCGGATTTAGCGTAGGCTGTTGCAGTGCTATTGCCGACCTGCAGGGGTGGCCAAACATTGGCTGAAATACAGGCCGACTTGGTCGCGCATAAGCATACATGTGTACAGACGCACACTGACAAGTTTTTCCGGCCGCTGGGCCGATAAAGGCGCTTTTTTCTGGTGAATCCTTTTTTTCGGACTCTCAATTACTCGGACTTTACAGCAGTTCCCGCCGAGTCCGAATAAACGGTCGGCGACTGTATCCCATTTACCCTACTTGTGCGAGCCGATTCCATTTTGTCTCTACAAACTTCCGTCACTACATCTAACTTGCTGCCGTCCTCAGTTGTTTTTCCCATCCCTTGGTATCCATTTCGTTGCTCTAATTGACCCACGGTTGTCGGTCCTACACATTATTTGACCGGCCCAGGTCCATTTCTTTGACTTAATGTAAACTATATTATTGGCTACCCTTGTTTTTTTGCTGGCCGATTATGGTGTCTTCCAATCTCTTAATGTTATGCCTATCATTTCCAGTAACATTGCACGCTGCATGGTGCTAAACTTTTTCTCGAGTTTCTTTGTTATCCTCCATTAAGCTCCACATGTTAGAACTGGCATTATGCAATGATCGTACACTTTTAGTTTCAGAGTAGGCAGAATGCCTTTCATGATTTGGAAAAGTCTTCTGTAAGCACTCCAGCCCATCCTTATTCATTTGTGAATTTCTTTTTCATAAGTAGGTGCCCCGGTTAGGTTTTTCTCTTTCTCTTTTGAAAGGCTACTGGGCCTTATACTTGGAACATGATGCATGGCTGCGCTATAAAACACGGACAGGGAAGAGATGCACACAGGACAGGCGCCCGTCCTGTGTACATCTCTTCCCTGTCTGTGTTTTTTAGTGCAGCCATGCATCATGTTCCAAGTATACACCAACTAGCCCAAACGAAAGCGTTACTGCATTATATTTGTCTTCAGCTTAACTTAGCTTAACTACGTGCCAACCGCTGATTGCAAATTTGCGTCTTGTGATGAGCGCCGCTGATGCCAGCAAAGTGCGGAATACATTACGGCTTTCTCGCATCGAGCGCTTGTAAACGATGACGCGGAACACAAAGACTGTGGTGGAAGAGTGGACGACTCATCCGGCTAGATTTCCCCGATGCGTGTGCGCACGTAAACCATGCGCACACACATCGCCGAATCACCACCGATACGCAGCATTTGCTGCCGCGTGAAGCCGATCGTTTATGGTTGTGTGAAGCCCATCAGCAACTAAGCTGACGCCGTCACTTGTACTGTTGCTGTACCGTATGCATGCATTTGTCATGAAAGGGTTCGTGATGCCCACTCAGTTCCTGACCGCACACAGGCGCAGCAATGGCAAGCTGGTTTCGTTCATGAAGGCAGCACGTCTGTGCGGCACACTTAGCGGTCTCGCCCAAAAAAGCAGCATGAATGGCGGTGTGGCGCTTTTAGGGTTCTTGCCTATTAAAGGGCCCGTAAACAGGCTGCGACTTTTTTTTTACACCGCCCAAACAAGCTCGGTAATATGTAGAGTAGACCGCGGCGATCACGTTTTCCGAATATTACAGCGCCGCGCGCCGCGTAGACCCTTCATTTCAAAAAACAATTCCCGCGCTTCTTTCCTACACCTGACCAATCCTCCTTGTACACGCAGTGACGCCAACTCGGCGATCGGCGAGTTGACGTAGCACTGAGCTCGTCGATTGGTCTAAACCAGGTCTCAACAAACAGTTGTCAAGTTAACGTCAGTTCCTGTTCCCACCCACCGCTACGAAACTGCGCCTTGTTTTTTGGCCCTGCGGTGATGCGGTTTCGGCCACGCAGTTGTCGCGCGTATATTCCTCGCACTGCATAGCACCTGCACGCACTTCGCCTTCGACATGAGGCGAAGCGTTGTTCAGTTGCCGGCTGCAAATCGAGCGGGGAGCGGGGAATCTCCGGTAGCTCGGACAGGCCGCGCTTGCGGCAACCGGGGTTCTCCAGGCTTTTCTCTCGCGCCCCTTCGACGTCTCGGAAAGCAAGCACGCATTCCTGCTGCATTGTGAACTGTCACAAAGGTTTAAAAATAGTGAAGAGCCGAAAACTGCCCATCAAGTTATGGAGCACATGCGACAATACAAACAATAAACGACCAGGAGCCGCAGCAAGCGCAAGTGCATTGCGACTGATCGAGCTCGCCGATGACGTCAATCGCTGACGTCGTGTCACGTTGCCGAAGTGGGCGGAGTCACGACGATGGGCTACGCCTTTCCCTCCATGTGGCGAAGAAGGGTGGTGAGGCCGCGCGAAAATTTGAAACCAGCTGAAACGGATGTTCTAACCGCTGTAACTTCGTTTATAGCACGTACTCGCAAAATTCTTGCGGCAGCATATTCACATAGCAAAAGTGCGGATATTTCTCTTCATTACAATTTTTGGACGTTGGGGTTGCTTACTGGCCCTTTAAAGGGAGATGCTACTCGAAAAAGAAGTTTCTTTTTTTTCAGCGTTCCCTGGCCAAAGAAGGCCAGGGAACATTGAAAAAATTAGAGCTGTGCGAATAGCAAAATTTTGGGTGCGAAGCGAATTCGAATAATAAAGATTGAGTGCGAATCGAATCGAATAATTTCGAATAATTTTCAAATATTTCTCAAACATTTTTCGAATAATTCGAAGTGAAATTACAGAAAAAGTTGAAGAGAATCCCTAAGTATGTTCTTGTGAGATCGCAACATGAAAGTGTTTCTTTTTGCTTGGTTGATGAAGCGCTGGTGGGGTCATATTTCATAGTTGTTGTTCTTATCAAGAGTGAGGCAATGTAGAGGCCGAATTGTATCTATGTACATGATTTGGTGCAACCAAAGTGTTGCCAACAACACTTTACACGTGATAGGCAGAGATGGCATTTCCTCAGCCTCTCCTCCTCTTTCAACTGCTGTGGAAGGCCAACTGATGTGGTGGACAAGGGTGTGCTCCCTTCAAGTCCGGAGTTCCAAATCTGCCTCGTAGATGTCGATATATAAGAACATCTGAAATTTTGGATGCTAAAAGCTTTGGCGTCCGATTTTTCGGACTTCCTGCCCAAATTTCAGGTCCAAAACAGCATTAATTGAGCCCCCAACTCTGCCACATCTTTCATCTCCATGTTGGAAGCAGCGTTTTCTTGAGTTAATACATTTGCGACCGTAGCGGAGCTCTAAAGGTAGCTTTGCCGCAATACGGGGGTGTGATGAGGTGAAGCATATTGAAAATCTAGGGACCACTTCCAAACGGACGTTGACTGTCTATTGGCTAAGTTCCACCGTAACGGACCTTGAGAGGCAGCTTTGCCGCAACACGGGGTTGTGAGGAGGTGAAGCATATTGAAAATCTAGGGACCACTTCCAAACGGACGTTGACTGTCTATTGGCTAAGTTCCACCGTAACGGACCTTGAGAGGCAGCTTTGCCGCAACACGGGGTTGTGAGGAGGTGAAGCATATTGAAAATCTAGGGACCACTTCCAAACGGACGTTGACTGTCTATTGGCTAAGTTCCACCGCAACGGACCTTGAGAGGCAGCTTTGCCGCAACACGGGGTTGTGAGGAGGTGAAGCATATTGAAAATCTAGGGACCACTTCCAATCAGACGTTGACTGTCTCTTGCCCAAGTTCGACCGTAACGGAGCTTGAAAGGCAGCTTTGCCGCAATACGGGAGTGTGATGAGGTGAAGCATATTGAAAATCTAGGGACCATTTCCAACTGGACTTTGTCTCTTGGCTAAGTTCGACCGTAACGGAGCTTGAAAGGCAGCTTTGCCGCAATACGGGAGTGTGATGAGGTGAAGCATATTGAAAATCTAGGGACCATTTCTAACTGGACTTTGTCTCTTGGCTAAGTACGACCGTAACGGAGCTTGAAAGGCAGCTTTGCCGCAATACGAGAGTGTAATGAGGTGAAGCATATTAAAAATCTGAAGGGGTCACTTTTAACCGGACGTTGACTGCATTTGTCTTTGGGAAGTTCGAATAGTTCGAATAGTAAAATTTCAGTGCGAATCGAATCGAATAGCAAACACTATTCGAAAAATATTCGAAATTTCGAATATTCACACACCCCTAGAAAAAATACTTCAATGAGCCCCTGATCCCAAGAAAGGATGATCCTTTGAGGTACTGGAAAGAGCATGGAGCTTCGCTTTATCCATGTATCGCCAAAATTGCTTTGCAATACCTTCACATCCCTGCTACTGAGATGCCCAGTGAGCACATGTTTTCAATTGCAGGAAACACTGTAACATCATGGCGAGAACCTGAAGCCGGGTCACGTGGAACAGCTTTTGTTTCTGCGTGACAATTTGTAGTCTTTTGGTAGGAGTCGTTCACTGCGTTATGTGCTCGAGGACATGAGCAGATTTCATTCCTTTGTTTTTTCAATTTTCCATTAAACGTTTTGTATTAGGTATTTGATTCAATTTTCGATATTTTTGGCCACTATTCAGTTCGAGATGAAATTTCACTATTCGCACACCCCTACTATTAATCCGTATTTCAAAGTAGCCCCGCTACAACTAAAATAAGCCCGAAAGATGGCTACTGCCTATTGCGAAAGGTATATTGGACACCACTTGTCCACGCTCAGCCACAGAATGTTAAAGCCACCACAGTAGTTTTGTGTTACTTTCTCGAAGAGGGAAGAACAGATAGTAATGGCTACAGGGAGGTTTTACTAACCTGTGGCATGGGGTGGACATTGGGTGGCCTTGGGGTGCGAGGTGAAGGCAACTGTGGCGACATCTGGTGGAGGGGAGAGGCCATGGGGGACGTTGGTGGCTGTTGCATCCTTGGGGATGGGGAGGGGCCTCCCATTGGGGAAGAAGGCGGTGGCATGGGGGAACGCGGGGGACCGCAAGCCATGCCCCCGGCCCCAGTGGACACCTGAAATGGCACGTGTCGGTGGCCCAGCCTTTAAGAGCAGTCCCAAAGGCAGACTTCACTTGCAATGTACAGTAAGTAACAATACTCATCTTCAGGAAAGCACGACAAAGCAAAATTTAGTCAATGGCAAGATAGCTAGAGCTAAGTGAAAATATAGAAACATCGTTAAGTTCACCTAAAAAATTGGTGCCGTGAGAAAATCACAACTTTGTTAGTTTGGCCCTCAGTAACTAAGAAAATCAGTCAATTCCTAAAATAAGGAAAATAAAGAAGCGCGAGTTATACACCATTATATTGCCACGCACACTTTTTCTATCTTCGTGTAACCAGTCCGTTACATGTGCAACCACTACCTTGTGCAAACCATGCCTGAATGTCCAATCTTCCAATAAAATTGTGCGCCCAAAGCGAACAATAGAGTTGATTCTGGAACAAACCCGGCCACCAAAGCTAACGTTGGAATCTTTGATGCCACATGTATAAATGCCGACATGCTTTACTGCTGATCAGATTATTCAACGAACGACGACTGTGTGCGCCGATATCGTTGCACTTTGAGTGTCATTATTTTTTTGGGCACAAGCTCGCCCAATAAAGAGTTCGCGCTTTACCGGCTGCAATTGCGTTCTTCAACGTCACAACCATGTCATTATATGCACTTACAGATACTGCATGCTGGTGTGAGGTGCCAGACACCATGGGACTCATGGCAGACGACATTACGGGCGACATGGCCGGTGACATGCTGGGAGACATGCTGGGCCCCATGGTGGGCCCAGAGCCGGATGCCATGGGGGGCCCACCCCCCATGTGGTGCATGGGAGAGCCCTGTGGCATCATGGCGCCCTGCAGAAGCTGGCCACCTTGCTGCTGCTGCTGCATCTGCTGCTGCTGTTGTTGCATCTGTTGCTGCTGCATGTGCTGCTGCCACTTCTGCTGCTTGGCGCGGTACTCCTGCATCACCATGCCGTGCTGCCGACATAGCTTGCGCAGCTGAAAAATAGCACCAGCCAGCGCGGCAGTTACTGGCACTGTCCCGAACAGTGGAAACCATGCATGAACTGTTAACTGCAACATTGCGAACGAGCTTTCTGCATAACAGCCTGATGCTTTGGCCAGCAAGAAAGGCTACGGCAGTAGCCACGACAGGCGGCCCACGACGGCCAAAACGCATCATGCACTCAACATGCTGAGGCATGTGAGAACATTCGCGAGATCACATGCATGCCTTTATACACCTTCCAGAAGGCAATCATTGACGATTTGGGCAAGAAAATGCAGATGGGTATTAGAAAATCTTTTGCTTGCTACAAATAAATCCAGTTTTTCTTGACTTTGTGTACGTTTTGATGAGAAGAATTTTGGGTGATATGAATATTTCAAGTTACCTCGTGAAAGCCGTATCAGAGATTTTACTGTACAGTCAAATTCTGCTGCAAAGAACCTTGGCACAGCAAAATTTCCACCACAATAAAAAATTTTCGGTTCCCCATAAGTCGCGTATAGAAAAGAATGCAAAGAGGTCTCTTCACAACGAATAATTTCTACGGGTTCTTCCACTTCATCGAAGCATGCGTGAGTGATACCGGATAAGGAAAAGGCCCTTGCATAACAGTGCCATGAAATTCCGGTGGCAACTCAAGGACTTCTTGTTGGCTTGCGACTTCCGGAACAGTGCGGTCGCATCGCAAGACTTGTGTCTTTATCTGAAACACACTTTCCACTTCCACACACACACCCCAATAAACTTTTCGCCATTGATATGCTCGGCAACAGGTCGTCTTCCAAAAAACAATGTGTACACTTGCTGAGACCAGAGGACGAGTCAAAATCAATGGATTTTCCAAATTTCTGTGTTCTGTACATGAAACTTTCTGCACGTCCCGTCAATTTTGTTTTAGCGGGATTTGACTGTACAGTAGACTCACAGTAAACGTAAATCTCTTAATAAACGAAAATGCTGTTTAAATGGAACAACTGCCTCTAATATGACTGGTTTCATACCTGGATGCTGCAACCCAGTTCATCTCTCCGTAAAAGAAACTCCGGTTAAACGGTATGAAAAAAAAAAACGGATGCACAGCTGACAAGTGCGCTGCTTTTTCTTTCGTCTGCTTTTGGCACACACGTAACACCTTGCTGGTTATGCCCCACTAAATGGCTGGTCATTATGGCCCAGTAAACCAGTAACACTGCCCCTCTGCACATCTGCAACACAAGTCCCAGTCACCCACCTGATCCAAGTTCTTCTGCATGCCGGGCTGCTGCTGGGCGATGCGCTGCAGCTCGAGGGCGTTTGGTTGGGGCAGCTCCTGGCCAGTCTTGGCCAGCTGCCGTTGCTTGGTGCTCAGGGCCTTTTTGGCCTTGCGCAGCTTGCCGACTTCGCTCTCGAGAGTCTTCTTTTGGGAGGACAGCAGCGCATCCTGCTGCGCCAGCCACTGCTCGTAGGCAGCAACCATCGCACCCGAAGGTGGGTCCTGCCCAATGCACAGTGACGGCGTAGGAGGCGCCGGCAGGGTCTGGATCTGGAATGGCACCGGTGCCGGCCCTCCGTCGCCTGGCGATACCAGGGCCCCTCCGCCACCTGCCACGCCGGCGTGGCTGCCAACTGCAAGCAACATAGTAATGGCGTGGTGTGGCTAGCAAGAATCCTTGCAGACAAATTCAAATCATCGTTTTTAGCACAACACTTACCGTAAAATCTCAAGCAAGACCCCCCCTCCCCGTGATATACATATAATCAGACAAGATTTGGAAGGGGGCCCTTGCTCGGTCGCGGATCAAAATTCAATATGGTGGTGGAAGTGCTGCTAATAATGAAGAATGCACACCTGTGATTCCATTGAAATGCTTTATTGAATACGCGTGCATTCACCTTTTTTATTCACCCTCGCTAGGCAAATAGGAGCAGTGAAAACGGGGGGGCGGGGACAAGGGGGTACATATTTCAAGTCTTCCGGAAAAAGGACGGGGGCGCTTGCTCGGGATTTTATGGCAGGCACGCGAAAATACGGACAGAAGGAGGTGATGACAACAAGAGTGCTTCACGAGCGTTCATCTGGTGTCGGCATTTGCAAATAAATGATTAGTTGGAAGTACAAAAAAAATGCTTGTGTTGTCATCACCTCACAATGTCCGTGTTTGTGCGCGCTTGAGTGTTCTATTATGCAAAACAACTCACCCAAAAATCGGTGCAAAAACATTGTGGCCAAGGTTAAAATCGCAGGAAGGAGAAAGAATGGACTGAAAGAGCACCAACATCAAGCTAATTTTATTTCTGGAAGCACTCAGTATATACAGGCACGAGGATATACATACGCACAGCAAATGCACCATCATTCTTTCTGTCTATTTCTTTTTCCTCGTGCGATTTTAACCGTATAACGTGAAACTGTAAACTGACTATCCCAGAACTGTTTTCTGTTAAATCACAAGCAGTGTTACTCTGAAGATGCAGTGCTGCACTGACCCAGTGTGTACAGCTGCAAACAAGCCCACCTATCTTGTCTCTCCTTACACAAATAGGCACACACCATACTACACCGAAAAGACTGGAAAGCAAGGCTAGTTGGTGTGGCTCCATAGGTACAAGACAGCACGACAGACTGAAACACGAAGAGAGAAATCAGTGCTCAGGCTGCGATTTCCTCACTCTCTGTTTCATCTCGTCATGCTTAACTTTACACATTGAGAACTGGTACAGTGACACATTGAAAATTGGTACTGTTCACCTTATAAACCTTTTCTCCACGCTGTGGCAACAGTGTGCTTGTCACCACAGAAAACTTCTGAATGAATCTTTTACACATCCAGGTTTGTCCAGAGGAAAGTAAACGGTGCACTCCAGTTCGTCCGATATCAACCGAAGTTGCCAACCGGGACCCCATATGTTTCTAGGGGGGCCAAACATTCGTTATTTCAGCCTGGAAATGATGGTTCAAAATTGGATGGACAGCTGAACACTCACCAACTTGATGTTGGTGAGTGCCAAACAGCACAAAAGTAACATACAGTCAACTGCCGATTTTTCGGATTCCCTAGGGACCGCGAAATCGTCCGAAAAATCGGGCAGTCCGAAAAAACAAATTCATGCTTTCTTATTCTGCTCAGGTGGTCATATCGCCACAGCCACATCCGAAATAGCTTTAAAGGGGTACTGACACAAAATTTCGCGGCCGAGATAGCCTGCTGGATCGATTCCCGTGTACGTGCATGTACCATCTGCAAAATATCGACAGCGAATAAAGCTTGGAAGGTATTTTATATGAATTTTGAAGTTCGCGAGCGCGATCCAGCATTATAGGCCGCACCTGGTGCATTGACACCCTCGGAGGTGACCAGAGGCGACCCCCCTACTTCCCCTACGTAATTGTTTCAGCTGGTATAAGTTATGATGACGTCGTAGCCGCCATTTCTGTTTTGACGCGCTTCCCGACGAATCGCTCCTCGCCAGCGGGTCAAACCTGAAGTGATTTGCCACGTAGAAAATTCCTTCCATCCCCGCCGCAAGAAAATCGTCACCATCAGACGACAATGAGCCCGACGACGACAGACCACACGGAAATGCGTCACTGTTCTGTGTGCTCACGTGACCGAGCGTTTCACTCGCTAGGTGGTGATAGCTGCACCCGGCGGCTTGTCGTTTTTGGAGCTCTGTCAAACCGAAACTGAGACTGTGTCGGTAATGAGGAGCTTGTAATTAATTATCTGTAGCGCGCTGCAGCAAACAATGTGCCGTGTTATGACTAACAGGCCCCCAGCAACACATTGCAGCAAAAAAACACGGGGCGAAAATTTTTGTGTCAGGACTCCTTTAATGCCTCCCAGTACAATTATCAGGCATTTTGGTGCACGCCCAGGCTCTCGCAAATACATTCGGTACCTGCCGCGAACCCCGCTTAACTACGTACGCGCCAACCGCCACTTTTGCATCTCGTGATGAGCGCCACTGATAACAGCAAAGCTCGGAATAAATTACGGCTATCTCGCATGAAGCGTTTGTAAACGATGACGCGGAACACAAAGACTGTGGCGGAAGAGCAGACGACTCGTCCGGCTTTCCCCGATGCGACGTTGTGCGCATATGCGCACACACATCACCGAATCGCCGCCGATACGCAGCATTTGCTGCCGTGTCAAGCTGATCGTTTCTAGTTGTGTGCAGTATGTCGCCAACTAAGCTGACGCTGTCACTTTACTGTTGCTGTATCGTACGCACGAATTTATCATGAAAGGGTTCGTGATGCGCACTTAGTTCTTGACCGCACACGGGCGCGGCAATGGCGAGCTGGTTTCGTCCGCGAAGGCAACGCGTCTATGCGGCGCACTTAGCGGTCTCGCACAAAGAGGCAGCAGGAATGGCGGCGCGGCGCATTTGTGTTCTCGCCTATTAAATAAGTGCAGTACGCATGCAACTGCGCTAGGCCACGTGCACTACCGCACAGTTAAAGGGGTATTCAGACGGGGGAGAAATGCTTGGGGGAGACGAGGAGATTGCGGATCACATGACCGCAACGTCACGGATTAGCGAGTGGGCGTGATCCCCCCACGCCTCCTCGGGGGAGACGGGGACCTTTTCCCCGAAAGCACAAACAATCCCCCGGCAGTGGGGGATATAGCGAAATTTCGAGCTCTTGTTTGGCCACATTGTTGCACTTGCTCCTGCAAAGAGCGGCAGCGGGTGTACAGTCTGCAGCTGCATGGTTGTCTGCAGCTCGTCGTCAGCAGCTCGTCAAACGGGTGGTGCAAGCCACCAGAGTAGTCTAGTAACACTGGTCTCCCCCTCCGTTCGCCTCGTCCGTGTGAGTGGGGGGCATTTGTGGAGACTTCTCCTCGCGAGCTGACGTCACTAGGCTCCTCCATTATCCCCCCAGCATTTCTCCCCCGTCTGAATAGCCCTTAACTGAAGATGCTTATCGTTAGGGTTGTCAGCGATTAAGTCGTACTGGCGCGCTTGCCAGCTGCCGCCATCACGCCTCCGAGCATTTCCTCTGCTTATCCGTAACATTGCCGCACAGCGCCGCGATAGCGGCCCCTTTGAATTTCTGGTCTGCTACACCCCACAACGCTTTGGCACTGTGGCAAAGCTGACTTTTGGACTCTGCTATTGTCTCAAACAGATTGGCGCGCCAAAGTGCTGGTTCGAACCTACGAGATGATAGACACGGCAGAGGTGGGGGCTTCAAATAATGCCTTTCGGACCTGCAATTTGGGCAGAAAGTCCGAAAAATCGGACGCGCGGAATAGCTTCAGCGTCCGAAATTTTGGACGCTCTAATACATTGAAGTTATGGGGCTGGTGACGGCGCCGCGAAAGCGTCCGAATTTTGGAGCATGCCTGGAAAATCGGGCGTCCGAAAAATCGGCAGTTGACTGTATATCAAAAAACTTGATAAACTATACTATGTTTAAACAAACTCGTCGCAGCATTTCTTTTGTGTCATTTCTATAAGCAATTTGTCTAACATTCAATATAAAAATTTTGATGTCATAATATGCTGTTTCTGACTGTTTACACTTCACTTATTGAGCATCAAATTCTGGTGATGAAAGCATCAACCATATTTCCACTAGATATATTCTTCACAGAGTGTGGCAGTGAAAATAAAGATGGTTCTGAAATGGGTGGCGGAGAGTGGTGGCACCTCACTTACCATGTCCGAGCTGATCTGGTGGCCTGTGGGGAGGAGGGCCCCCCATCACGCGGATGGCACCTTGCTCGGTGCGCACCAGGTGCATGGTACCGCCCGGAGACACCATGGGCCCTCCTGGCCCCACGGGCAGCTGGCGCATCAGGTGTGGTCCACCTGCTTGAGCTGGACCTGCCACCATGCCGCTGGCAGGCCAGCCCGCCGGGCCACCCTGCATCGGGTGGTAACGCTGGCCGGGATTGCCCACAAGCTGGCCTGGGTTCACCTGCAATGTGCGCAACACACGTAGTGCACAGTTAGCTGTATTCAGCTTACCGTAAAATCTTGAGCAAGCAACCCCCTCTGCGGTGAAAGATAATCCGACAAGAATTAAAGGGGGGCCCTTGCTCAGTCACAGATCAAAACTCAAGATGGCCGTGGATGAGCTGCGCGTGTTTTCAATTAAATGTAGGGGTGTGCGAATATTCGAAATTTCGAATATTTTTCGAATAGTGTTTGCTATTCGATTCGATTCGCACTGGAATTTTACTATTCGAACTATTCCAACTTCCCAAAAACAAATACAGTCAAAGTCCAATTGAAAGTGACCCCTTCAGATTTTTTAATATGCTTCACCTCATTACACTCTCGTATTGCGGCAAAGCTGCCTTTCAAGCTCCGTTACGGTCGAACTTCGCGAAAACCCAGTCAACGTCCGATTGGAAGTGGTACCTAGATTTTTCAATATGCTTCACCTCATCACACACCGATATTGCGGCAAAGCTGCCTTTCAAGCTCCGTTACGGTCGAACCAAGAGACAGTCAACGTCCGATTGCAAGTGGTCCCTAGAGTTTCCATATGCTTCACCTCATCACACCCCGGTATTGCGGCAAAGCTGCCTTTCAAGCTCCGCTACGGTCGCAAATGTAATAACTCAAGAAAACGCTGGTTGCCAACATGGAGATGAAAGATGTGGCAGAGGTGGGGGCTCAATTAATGCTGTTTTGGACCTGAAATTTGGGCAGGAAGTCCGAAAAATCGGACGCCAAAGCTTTTTAGCATCCAAAATTTCAGATGTTCCTATATATCGACGTCTACGAGGCAGATTTGGAACTCCGGACTTGAAGGGAGCACACCCTTGTCCGCCACATCAGTTGGCCTTCCACAGCGGTTGAAAGAGGAGGAGAGGCTGAGGAAATGGCATCTTTGCCTATCACGCGTGAAGTGTTGTCGGCAAAACTTTGGTGGCACCAAATCATGCACATAAATAGAATTCGGCCTCTACATTGCCTCACTCTTGATAAGGCAACTATGAAACACCACCCCGCCTGTGCTTCATCAACCTAGCGAAAAGAAACACTTTCATGTTGCTATCTCATAAGAATATGCTTAGGAATCCTCTCTAACTTTTTCTCTGCATTTTTGCTTTGAAGTATTCGAAAAATATTCTAGAAGTATTTGAGAAATATTCGAAAAATATTCGATTCGATTCGCACTCACACTTCAATATTCGAATTCGCTTCGCACCCAAAATTTTGCTATTCGCACAGCTCTAATTAAATGCTTTATTGAATACGCATGCATTCACTGTCGTTATTTGCCTGATGAGGGCGAATAAAAACAGTGAATGAAACAGTGAAAAAGGCGGGAGGGGGTGGGGCTGGCGCGGTCATTGGTGCATATTTCAAATCTACCGAAAAAGGGAGGGGGGCGCTTGCTCGGCATTTTACGGTAGTACGTAGCTTTAGCCTCTTTTTATAAATCTCCCTACCAGAATTATTAAAAGGAATTCGGAAAATGGCATCAATTGCTTGTCATGAGAATGATCGTTAAAACTCGAGTTACCTATCTTCGTGCTTCAAATGGTCTAGCACCTTTATTAATGTTATTGCTCATTTCTGCCTTTATTAGCCTATTTATTGCCGCTGGCGGGGACCGAACCTGCAACCATCCGAAGGTTGCAGGCTCGATCCCTGCCGGCAGCAAGTTGTCTTTTCATCCACTTTACTTTCTTCACATCTATATCACAACTACTGCAGTAAACTTGCAATTGCAGTGCAATTAACGTCCCCTATATTTTCCTTGGCTTCATTATCTGCTGGCTTTCATTAAGGTTGTGTCATACACAGCTGTACAAAGTCATCATCGTGATGTCAAAATTAAGTGCTCTATGACAAGCTCGGGCTCAGTAACCAAACTGAATCGATCAAATTTGCACTTTTTCTGGAAACAAAAATGACCTGGAAAACCAGCATGCACTTTATCAGTTGACAGTCTCTGCCATCCATAATTTATTACCATCAGCACCAAGCCTGCCTCGCACAGGCTTTGCTTGGCTACAGTGGAAGTTGGCACCATGACAAAAGTAACCCCGACCACTAGAAAACTTTGCTAGTAAAAATACCGTGAACAGTGCTCACGTAACTAGGAGCCCACATACTGCATTGATTTTAGACAATCTACAACATCACACAGGTTCACTCAACCACGAGAAACTGGTACGAAACACTAGGAAAAAAATTTTAGCACCCTTCCACAGTGGCCATGACAATACCAAACTGGGACTGCTTTTGGATCAAAAGTCTATGAATTTGGATGGCTACTGAGAACATGTCACTCACAGGATGCTGTTGCGGCATGGCAGGCAGAAGGGTCGCCTGGGGCATGACAGGTGCTGGCGCTCCAATGCTGTCATCGGGCGGGCCCGAGAGGACGTCGGCCTTGAGCCGCTCGAAGTCCACATCACTCAGCAGGGATGCCGTCGCAGCCTCTCCACTCTGCTTTCGCTGCTCCCTCTTCTCCTGCTCGACCAGATCTTCGAGGAGCAAGGGCTGCTCCTGGAGCAACAAGGGCCGATGATCGCCGGATGGCCCGCTCAGACCACCGCCCATGGCTGGCCCCGGAATGGGTACGCCCGGTACCGGAGGACGCATGCCCGCCAAGGAACCCCTCAAGTGACTCATGGCAGCCCCCGGCATAGAGTGGGCCATCATGCGGACGCCCGGCATGGCGGCGGTGCCACCCGCATAAGGTGGTGGCGGCCGCATCCCGCGAAGGCCCGGGTGCTGCCCCGCCATCGTGAAGGAAGCGGTCGGCACCACGTTCATGGGCGGCCGATTCTCAAACATGGCCATTTTGGGCATCTGCTGTTGCTGTTGCTGATGCTGCTGCATGAGTTGCTGCTGCTGCTGCTGCTGATGCTGCAACTGCCCTTGCTGCTGTTGCTGCTCTTGCTGCTGTTGTTGCGCAGGTTGCTGCTGTTGGTTTGAAGCGCCGCCTTCTGTCGAAAACGTCGAAAAGCCCAGACTACTTGGTTTGTGGTCTTCCATCTTACGCTCTTCCTGTTTGACCATAGGCTCCTGCTTGACACCGCTACCTCCCTGAGACATGGCTGTGTCGTCGTCTTTTGTGTCCGTTTCCTGGCGCCCAACCTCGTCCAGGTCGTCTTCTTTGTCATCCAAGTCAAGGTGCTCGTCGAGGATGTTGCTTTTTTCTCCTTCTCCCACAAAGGCTCGATCCAGCTCCGGATCAGCATACTCCAGTATATTGAAGTCATTTCCAAGACCTGATTGCCAAAAAAAAAAAAAAAGAAGCAAAAAGGAAGCAAATTAAAAAAAGACAGCTCTCCAAGCCTAAAGGGGACACTGTGCTTTCAAAAAGTTTTCTTTGTTTTTATTCTTGATCAATTTCAGTGACGCATGCTGAGTTTATGTATATTTATGTGCTGATTTCTAATAAGCTATTATTTTTCAAGTACAACATGTAGTTTTTAAAATATCAGACATTTCATGCGACTTTCTGGGAACAAGACTTTTTCCTAAGCTGAGAGAGTTACGCAGTAAATCAGCATATCACAATATGGAATGAAAACTACAAAATACTAAAACACGCATGGATCTTCCAAGCCCATTTAAGCAAAGGTTATGTTATGATGAACATTCATGAGTGGGTCGATATCAACATTGCGATGTCAAGTTGAGCCTCAATGGAGTCCACCGCTTGACTGTCACATGAGGGGCAGTGCAGCAGAAACATGGCAGCATGTCTCAACACATTCCTTGACACACAAACTTCGGTGCGTGACTTCACTCCATGAAGGTCACACACATGCGTATTACCTGCACCCCAATTAATTTTTTTTTAAGCGTAAAGCATGTTGTACGAGTTCTAGTGGGCAATTTATGGCAAATTTTAAAACGTAACATATTTTACTGCTCATAAGTTGCACCCCACTATTATCAAAATACTGCAACCATTCAAATTCACTTCAGTACTGATTACCACTCGCTTCAACTGACATGACATGCAACATGCATGAAAGCGCATTCATACCAGAAATTTATTAATGCCGTCAATTCACTTACCACTCATTCTTACTAGAAAGATTAGAGTTAGTGTCAATTCAGCCATCTTCAATACTAAGGCCCTGCTTGCTTTGACATACTGTCAATCCCATGGAGCAAGAATTCTTGAGGAGGTGTCCTATAAAGTCACGGAATAAGGCACAGCGCTGATGCGCCCTCTGTCGTGAGAGTCCGCTAGCGGAGAGGAAAAAATGCGCACGTCGCGCTCTCCGACGAAGCTCACCGGTTCAAGGCCATTCGGCGCCGATTTGCCGTTTGTGCTTTACGCCCAAGTGGGTGTGTTTCTTGAGCGTTCTCGCCAGCTCAATATTTTTCAGTAAATTAACGGAAAAAATGGCATCATGCACAGGAAAATTACCTGAGTGAGAGATCTTGTAGAACACGAAATTATAATTTTTGGTAACGTGAACTAGATAGGTTAGGTATAATTTTTAAGGTGAAAGCCTTAGATGCCTCATCAAACACAAAAATTGACTGTCGGCGTCGACACCTCACGTCAGCAGCGTCAACATGAGCGATGCAAAAAATCATCCCGTGATGACGTTTTCACATGACATTATCATGACATCACAGATCGCCAAAATTGGTCACATCATCACATGACATCGGCGCTTTGCATTGCCTCCGTGATCGATGGTCCGATCACGGAGCCAGTGCAGAACCAGGTGAGCTGCAGGAAGCTTGTAATGCCTTTGGTCCTGGAGGTAGTTCAAGACCACGTTAGGTGCAGAAAGCTTGGGAGTGGGGCAGGATAGACACATCGACTGAAGAAAAAGAAGATGGCTGTCGCCTTCGAGTTGTTTCAGTCTAATGCATAAGGGACCGTGTGAGCTTTTCAACGAATAATGGGACTTACTCTCTCTGAAAAGTGCTTCTCGCAAACGTAGTCACGAGGCGTGAGCTCTCTATCTTTCCTTGGTATGGCACAAGCCCACGCTTCCAACCTCACCGGGTCGCTAGGAACTTTGAAGGTTGCATACACACTGTTGCAGTTAGGCACGACACATTTCCGCCCCATCCTAAAGGAGCACTGGTGGAAATCTGCAAAGTGCTCTCCTCTGTTCACGGAGCAGTACTTCTTTCTATGTGCCTTTGTTTTGGCGTGAAAAGCGCGCAAGGATAGGGAAATCAGCGCCGCCTCCACAATGTGGAAGCTATTGAGCGCGCTAAAAAATCTCGAAGGAATGCGCGACAGCTTGCCCGTGCGAATTGGGAACTTTCCCTCCCAAGGCCATCTACGCAAGCGAGGAGCAAGGGGCCCATACATGCAGCAGACGTCGTCTGCTCAGGGGCCACAACTAGCACCTCTTTTCAAGCACTTTACGGCCTATAATTCAGGCAGTATTTATTAGTAACTGCAGCTAAAATATCTGTCGCATCTACCAATTGATGTCAGAGACAGAAATCTGAGAAATTTTACAATGTACAAGACGGTATCACAATTTTTATACGTCGCGTCCACAGAAGAGCATGTAAACAATGGCAACACGCCGGAAGTGTCATCTGTCATGCTGCGGCGAAACCGCATTTCCTTTGTGACACTACTGCGCCGCCCTCGCGCACTGCGGCGGCCGAGCAGTTTCTCCTCCTTAAATACTTCTTTCTCCATGGTCAATCCAGCCCTCTTCAATACTAAGGCCCTGCTGGCTTTAAGGTGTGTCCCTGGTACTTTCACATTTTCTGCTCATGAAAAACCTCCGTGCTTGGCGTCACATAAAAATTTAGTCACACTACAACAGTCAATGTCGCACTTCCTGTTAGAAATTCCAACAAACTTGAGTCCCACTGTGCAGTTGTTCTTGAACACTGCTGGAACAAGCACCGAAAGCTTTTTGAACTCACTGCACTCTGAAGATGAAGCACAATGGTCAAGCACAACAGTATGCAGATTGTGGACTATCCAGAAGATTACTTCTAAATAGGCCTCAATCCAGGAAGCTCATCTTTTTCTCTTTCCCTTCAGTCGCATGAGTCACTGTGTAGAATAGCCAGCAGTGGAGGTCACTGCTAAAGTTTGCCTTAACAGTAAAGTAATTGCGAGGCGGTTCATCTTAAAGATTTTTTTTTTTTTTCGTTGAGTCTTTGAAAAACCAAACAAATATTGCTACGTTGATTGGCATTCACGAGATTTCAGCTTAATAGAGTGTCTTAAAGGGAGTTCACTGTATTCTATTCAAATTAGATTCAAGATGAAATTTCACTGTTATTTAAGATTAGTACAGTGGAACCTCGTTAATGCGTACCTGCCGGGAACGCCGCATAACTATACACTAAACGGTAGTACACATTAACCACCAAGTAAAAATTTGCATCTCCTCGCGTACGCCATAGCCGCCAGCAAAGAAATATATACGGTGCCACAGCAAATATTGCCTAAACTACCCACTGCAAAGCCTTTTCTTTGTTTTTGCCAAAGTGGAGAAAAGATTCTGGCACTCTCACACGACCGTCCGGTAGTGGCGATAGCGCGCGGTGGCAACGCCAAGGAGCATTTCGGAACTATTACAGGGTCCGGTGTACGCAGTGACCGACACAGCGACGGAACGGACAGTGTCGGCTATATGTCTGTACCGCGATCTGCTCCTGAACGAAAACTGACACAGTTTCAGTGAAACGCGGTACGGCTGCGTGGAGCCGATCATCTCCTGGCTAGTTGCGTGCAGCACATGGCCTTCTCGGCTCACGCCGTGACTGCCGGGCCGCTTGCTGCACTGCACGCGCACATTTGTCGTGGGAGTGTTCTTCGTACCCACTTCGCTCCAGACCGTGCACAGATGCGGCGAGTAGCTTGTTCAGTTAATGCGGCGATGACGAACTTCCTGCAAGCGATACGCACTCTGCGACGCTGTAGCGGTGCTGGCAGCGGACGGGAGCACGTTTTGGTGGTCGCCCAATAAAAGCGTACAGTATGGTTACAACAGAGCTACGCTTGCTGTACGGTACGCGTGCGTTTAGCGTGATAGTGTCAATTCAGAGAGATTTCTTGTCACCCACGACCAGCAACGCTCAACTCCGCAACAGCGAGCTGCTTTCGTTTCTACAAAGCGGCGCACGCTTGAACACGGCCCCACACAACGAGGCGGCAGCGATCAGCGGCCCAGCGCGTTGAGATTGTCGCCTATTAAAAGCATGCAGTAGGCCTAAAGCAGTGCTGCGCCGCACGCGTGCCCGAGCAGATATCTGAAGATACTTATTGTAATAAGGTTGTCGGCGATAAGTCATGCTAGCGTGTTCGACGGTGGCCGCCGCCTCACCTTCGTTCTTTCCCGGTACTTACTCGCAAAAGCGTCGTCGCAATCGCGTGGAAGTCGGAATCAGTGATCAACCGATCTACGCACTTCTCGAAGACAGAAAACCTTTGGCGGCACATTGAAGGGTTGGGAAGTTCAGCGGCGCAGTAAAATTTTATGGCACAAAAACTTATCGCGGTACGCAGGGTACGCATTAACCGGCAGGCGTAGGACGAAGCACTATGGCTTAAGCGGTCAGCGAATGCATTAGGCTCTATGAGACTCGGTCGGGGATTCATCGCAACTACGTTTTAACCGTTAGTACGCTTAAAGCGGGTACGTATTAACGAGGTTTGACTGTATTGTTATAGGTAGCTTCAACAATAGAACATCTTTAACTTTAACAAGGGCCAACTGTATCCTTAAAGCCCTGATTAGCCTCCAACTCACCCAGAAGTTCGTCATCATCCAAATCATCCTCCATGTCGCCGCCACCATCATCTGGGTCTTCAGTGCCCTGTGCCTCAACTTCTTTCACCAAGTCCCCTGCAGTCTTTTTCTTTGCCGGCTGAGATTCCAGGGTCTCCGAGCCAGCACTGGCGCCAGCAGCAGCAGACGAAGCAGCATCAGCGCTACTCATACCGCCAGCTCGGGCAGGTTGCTGATGCTGCTGCTGTTGCTGCTGCTGTTGTTGCTGGTGTTGAGGTGGCTGCTGCAGTGGCTCGGACATGCCACTCTGACCAGGCTGGCCTTCTCCCGACATGATGTTGCCCACCATGCTCTGTTGCTGTGAAGTGCCCTGTGCAGGGAAGGTGCCACCCTGAATAAGGTTCCCTTCCTTGGACAACAGAGCACCGTCTGGAAATCCGGAGGATGGCGGCCTGAACATCGCTGACCTTGGCCCTGCAGAGGGAACAGGCAATTTCAGCCCAGGTGCATGTACAGTTGAAGCCCGCAATAATGAAATCAACGGGGAAACCGAAACATTTTCGCTATCGCGAGAATTCCGTTATTGAAAAATAATACACTACAAATCAAGAAACATTCAGTAAAATGAAAATTTAATGCCAAAATTCGGTTAGCTTGCCTCGTCGACCGTTTCCATGCAGTAGACGCGCAAATCTTCCTTTGCAACGCAGCAAGTTGTATTATGCGACATCGTCATCGCGCGTTCCAAAACACACCCTCATCGTTTTGAAAGCGTCCAATTCACACGTGCCAACGTAGACATGGCAATCACTCTTCCGTTGCTAATCAGCCATATTGCTGTACAGCTGCCACAGAAAATCGTCAAAAGGAGTCCCAGACCCATTCTTCAAACAATAAGAAAGAACTTTACATGTGCGAACGGCTTTGCTCGTGCACAGCAGCCCGATAAAGTTGTTAGGACATAAAAATGAAGTTTATTTGGATTAGAGCAACGTAAAAGAAAATTTCCAATAATGCCCTGCTTCATGCTACACTTGAGGACGAGCAGATTTGGTTGTATTTGGGCTACAGTGACGTCATCAGCGCGTTGGCAAATGCTGCCGTCAACTGTTGCGGGTGGCATAGGAGATGTCTTCATGGCACAAAGCACACAAAATTCGAAGCTGGACACAAAAAGAAGCACACAACGTCTCGGTCTGTAGGTTTGTGGAATTTCACGACGCAATAGTGGAGGGCAGGAGTTCTTTAACCTGCACTCACAGTACGCGGCCGTCCATTATTTCGTCTCCATCAAAACGCAACCTCTGCGGCCGCGATCAAACTCGTGTGCTTCAGTTCAGAGGCCGAGCACCGTATCCACTGAGCAACCGCATAGGGAGAGAAAATCTGATGCGCACAACGTCTTAAACACACACTTGACATATCACCAACACGTCCATGTGCGAAATGACAACCAAGAAAACAACCGCAAAAAAAAAAAAACACTACCCGCGTTGTAACGATGACGATAAACCTGACTGAAAAAGAAAAGGTAGCGTCCCCTAAAGTGTTTTGTCAGCAAAGGAAGAGCAGTCATGGCCTCCAGAACTCGAAGACTGTATGCACTCCCGGTCTTGGAGGCTACACAACAGACCACAGGAAGCCAAACTTGACCAAGCCAGTGAAAAATCCAACATGGCAGCTCTCGAAATCGAGCGGCATGACTCAAACGAGTGATATAGTCCAAAAAATTCAACTTGATGGTGTAAATTCATCCGAAAAATCGGTCGCAGAAATGCATTAGTTCTATGGGAACCTTGACGGTGCATTTATAAAGTCCAAAATATCCATCAAGTCCGAATTTTTGGAGTCCGAAAAATCAGCCGGCGACTGTATGCTGTGCATTCATTCGTATGGCCGTTCGGCGGGGACAGGAAATTATTTCATTGTCGCGAGAATTTCGATGTTTGCAGGTTTCACCTGTACTAAGACAATCAGGTTGTACCTTACTGCACTGACAATAGTTTTCTCAAAGGGGTTGTCCAGCAAAAACATGAAGATTCCAGAATTTAATGCTGGTTATGCTCTCCTGTGGGTAAAACAGGCATCCTATTTTTTTCAGGCATCAACAGGCTAACAATACTCCTGCGCGAGTCCTTGACTAGGCTGTGAGTGAAACCGCAAGAAAAAGCAAATGTTGCAGAATGAGTCAGATGGGACTAAGATGTCCCTAACGAATGTGAAAATACGAGATGTAAACATAGTGGTACATGTGGGTACAACAGAATACAGAGCACTGGTGGTGCCCCACCGCGGTTATCAGTCCCAAGAACAATAAATGCCAAAGTAACAAGGAGCTAATAGAGTAAAAGCTAGTTAATTCACACCTCCTTAATTGTAACTTTTCGATAATTTGAACTTAGTGATGCTTCATTCAATTAGAACTCTGCAGGCAACCCCTTGATGTTCAAGTTAACTAAATTTTATTGTACGAATAACCCTATCTAACTAATCGATACAGGCATACCACAGCATAAGAACTGGGAAAATGCAACAGGAACATATCGATGAAGCCCTGCTGTACAGTAGGGCTATGATTGCGCAAGCATGTAGCTTTGTGAGTGTTCACTTAGGCACCCAACACCACTGGGTAGGTGGCGTTTGATTTGCTTCTTTGCCTTGCTAAGCTGACTAAAGTCTGAGCCGGCAAGTCACGAGAGCAAGCGAATGTTTGCGAAGTGAAACACTTGTGCAATAATGTCCCCGCAATCGAGCAAAACCTCTGGTAAACTCAAGGATCACCTGGCATGTGCTGCGGTGGAATGCCCAAGTGCTGTGCCTGCATGGCTGCCGCTCGCTGCGGGTCAAACTGCTCGAGGCGATTTAGTGGCAGTCTCTGCAACTGTTGTTGCTGCTGCTGCTGCTGCTGCTGGTGCGGGTGCATCTGATTTGACCACTGATGACGGCGTAATGCCTCCTGCCGATGCTGCATCATCATGCGGAGTCGCAAATCGTTCAGCTGAGGCCGCACGGCCCCTGGCTGCTGTGGCTGCTGCTGCTGCTGCTGTTGGAGGTCTCTTGGCTCGGCTGGCATGCCACCGTGCGGGAAGCCCTGCTGGCCAGGATGGAGTTGCTGAGCTGGTTGTTGTGCCTGCTGCTGTTGGAGTTGCTTGTGCTGCAGCTGCTGTTGCTGCAACTGCAGTTGCTGCTGCTGTTGCAGCTGTTGCTGTGACTGCAACTGCTGCTGTTGTGGGGTCAGGGACTTCTGTTGCTGCTGTTGCTGCTGCTGCTGTAGTTGCAGTTGCTGCTGCAATTGCTGCTGTTGCTGCTCGACAGAGGCCATGCCTGCATGTAAAACACCCGTCCCTGTCATGCAGAAGGTTTGGCTGTATGCAGTCGTGTATGCACCACTCTCAACATCAATACTGTCACATGGAGCATAAGTAAGGACAACGTGCTGATTAATCTCTGACTAACTATTCTTCATCGCGACAAACACTGACTAAGACTTAAGCATCTATATTTTTTTCTTCTGTTGCAGAAGGGAAATACATTGTGCATGGAGTGCATAGCTGACGTAGCAAGTGCAGTTAATTCTCACTACAACGAACTTCAATGTAACAAAACTGTCGATATAATGAAGTGTTTGCCTTTCAATAACTCCATGTCCACTGAACACCATGTACAGCAAAACCATGCCGACATGTTTCTCATGTGACTGTAAAAAAAACAACAAAAAAACCTCGCCCCGTGACACGTAAGAGCTGAGAAACAGGAAGAACTGATAAGCAAGTGTAGTTAAACTGCGCACAATTCGATTTCAGTGCCATATCTCAGGTTCAGCAAAAAAATTTTTTTAGTTACTGAAATTGAATTTTCTTCTACAGCTCTATTATTCTGACCATACTTTGCATAAAAGGTCAAGTTTCAATACAATATTAACTGTACTAGGTAAAAATACAGCACACTCTCATTAAACGCAGCCTGAAGAGATCAGGAAAATATATTTCATTTAACAGGAGTTCCGTTTACGGAGAGTCTACTGTTATTATATATATGTATGTATGTATATATATATATATATATATATATATATATATATATATATATAACACACACACACTGTGTATACATGCAACACATTGGTGATGAGAGACCCCACAGCGGGGGTTTATAAGTTAAATTAGACCACCTAAGACTTCTTAATGCACACCCAAATAAATATAAATGCATGAATGTTTTTGCATTCGGTCCCCCATTAAATGTGGCCACTATGGCCAGGATCCTAGAGAGATGTGAAATCCCCATTGGGCAAAAGAAAAAAAAAATAACACCTATGGGTGCCATACTATGCAGCACAAAATTATGCGATACATCAACTTACGGGAAGCCATGCTTCCAGGGGGAAGCGGAGTGCGAAATCCCAGTTCTCCAGGTCCACCCATGGCTATTCGGTTCCCTTGCAATGCCATGCCTACACGGGAACAAGGGCAGAAAATGCTTGTTCAAAAGAATGTTAAGACATAATGTTAAAGTTCTGTTTGTTAAATATCATTACAAAACCATACAGACACCATTTTTAGTTAGATACCTCAGCCTTTAAAACAGCTGTGTTCATGCACATGGCGGACCACATTCAGAAGAAACAACCCATTAGTATTCGAGCCAGTAGAACTACAACCTTTCCACTGCCTTACAGGAAAAATGTGCCTTACATGACACATATCGATGATGTCAATAAATAAAAAAGACAGTTTTATGCTAAAAATCAGGTACTATGACCTCTAGAACAGTAATGGGGTATTTCTCCCAAATGCAGTCATCCCTGCGAATTAATGAGGACAGGCAACCACAGAAGCGTACAGACCATTTACGGAACCCACACCGCACATTAAAACGTAGCTCATCAGGCCTCACTAGAAATTTCGGTCATCCTACAATGTCCTACAACACAGGAAGTTGTAGGACATCACCTAGGGAGCATCTTACCGCAAGAATTTTTCAAATGGGTCCAGATATGGGTGAAATCGAAAGTTTGGATTGGCGTGCTCCCAGGAGGCAAGGTTCACTGCCAACTCCTTTTGTGCTACCTTTAACTACACTTGAGCAAAATTTTTCTGTGGCTATGCAGGCAAAGCTAGAGAGCCGGAGCGTGCATGTGCTAGCACCAATGGATATTCACAGCTTGAAACTTAAACTGTTATATTATGCAACATTAATTCAACAATGCGCTTGAATATTGAGACTGGACAATGTTTACTCGTGAACCACTTTTCTTGGCAATTAAGGGAAGGCTACGCATTTTCAGGACGTCGAAAGAAAACAGACAAGGACACAGCGCTGTGTCCTTGTCTTTCTTTCGACGTCCATGTCATGTCGCACTTACTAGCCCACCAACCCACTAACCCACTGGCCCGCCGACATATTTTAGTCAAGTTCATACTGTACAAATTACGCAGATGACATTAGCACAGTTACAACGTGCACTGTTCATAGCATTCAGACAGCACTAACCCAGCTGCATGGCTTGCTGTGGCGGAGGCCACTGCTGAGGGAGCTTCTGCTGTGGAGGCCCCAGAGGTGACTGTGGTGGCGCAACCGAGTGCTGTTCCTTCTTCAACTGACGCTGCAGCAAGTCCCGAAGCTGCTGCCTGGCTAGCACCTGCTGCTCCCCACCAATGACCATTTCCTCAGGCCGTACTCCAGCAGCACTCGGAGGGGTGCCCGCACTCGGAGAGGATGGCACACGCGGCGTCGCCACAGGCCTTGCGTAAGGATCAGCCGAGCCTCCAAAGGGCTCTGGGGCTTGCGATGTTGAGGGAGACTGAATTGGCTGTGGCTGGTGTTGTGGTGACCGCTGTGGCTGTTGTGATGATTGCTGCTGCTGTTGCTGTTGCTGCTGCTGTTGCTGCTGTTGTTGTTGCTGTTGTTGCTGCTGCTGTTGTTGCTGCTGCTGCTGAAGGGGGGTGTGCGGCTGTGGCGGACTTGCGAGCACTTCCATGGAAGCCTGCAAAAAGTTTCTGGTATTAAGAGGTATCTGTGTGCTGAAGCCTTAATGACACACACTGTTTGATTGTTATCTTTGCCAGACTATGTATACTGTTGGCCACTTACTAGCCACTACTTTGCATTGATGTTTATAGCCGCCGTGCAACAATAACACAGGTGGGCACCCCAGTTTACAATGAAACCTGCTTTTTTAGTGAGACCTTGCTATGGCAAGCACCAAATATAAACACCACTGCCATGCAAGACCAAACAAACCACCAATACACTATTAATCTTGCAAACGGTTACATCCGCTCACATGTGTGGCTTGTGGAGCTGCTCGTGGACTTGCTCCGTAACCTTGTTGTGGGGAGTATTGCGGATGCTGCTGCTGTGGCTCAGACATAGACGCCGGAGGCATGGGCGTTCCAGGCGGCACAGCATAGGGATCAGAAGTGGCTGCCGGCCTTGTCATCTTCGGAGCACTCGATGCTGCCGCTGCCGCTGCTGCTGCAGCTTGTGATCGCGCATATCCAGGATGGTAGCCTCCATCGGACATCGGAGCGGGTCTTGGTGTGCCCGGCATCTGGGCATACGGGTCCATGGAAGGAGGGGCCCTGGCAGTTGGCGAGGGTGTGTGGGGAGGCGTGCTTCGTGGCGGAGGCGGTGGTGCTGCCTCGTCCTGGGAGGGCTGGCGCATAAGTGGGCCTCGCTGTGGTGGTGCGGCCATTCCAGGGGGTCTGAGTGGCTGGAGGAAGCGTTCTGGTCCACCCGACTGCCCTGGCAGTGGTGGAGGAGGCGGGGGCGCGGGGGCAGGACCATAGGAATCTGGAGACGACGGAGGCAGGCGACTGGGGTCAATGGGGGGACGCACTCGAGACACCTGGATCAGGGGGCTCACGGGCGCCGAGGGCATGCGCACAGGGCCGGGTGAGCGTTGCGCTTGTGCAGGAGACAGTGGGCTCTGTAACCGACAAAAATGAGGAGCAGTTTTGGCATTTAACTGGGGTTATGACGTCCCAGTCTACAGTTGGATACAACTTAAGAAGTCAGGAGAGGCCCCGCCCAGACGACCGAAGCACGGCAGTCGATCGCCTCCGCGACCAAAGGAATAGTCCCGCTCATGCCCACGCCGATGTTCTCTGAAGGCGGAGCTACTGGCCGTCCCGCTCATGACGTCAGTCCCGAGTGCGCGCCCATTGGTGCAGGCTTGTGTTCATCCGTCTATGAGGAGGAAATGCCGCTGACTTCTAAAGTTGTATCCGACTATAGATCAGTGAACAGGTTAAATAGTTTTTTTTTAGTTTACATCAGTACCTAGAACATTACATTGGGAGAAGAAAATATTTATCTTTCTTTTTCCTGTGCCTCTATGCTTGGTGTCCACTTCTGTGCATGTGCATGTTTCTTTTTAATGTATAAAATGTCAATGCAGACTGCTAAAGGTTTGAGCACCGTTGCCTAAATAATGCTTAACCGCAAGGTTGCTTCACGCTAATAACAGCAATGCTACCGAGGGCTTGCGATTTGGAGCAATTTTAGGAGCAGTAGGATTTCCATTTTGGAACACATTGCAGCGGGCTATTTGGCAATCTGGAAGACACTGAAGGAGGTAATTTTGCATTTTGTAGCGCTTCATAACTTCTAATTTTGCATTTTTGTGCACTTCAAGGCAATTTGAAAGAGCAAGTTGCATTTAACATTCCAGACGCACTGGAACAACTTCTTCAGCCAATGTCTCAACACAAATCACTAGGCTGTGCAAATATTCGAGCACTTTGAATATTAAAATATTCAAATTCATTTCGATTTGAAGTGAACGAATAGATGTATATTAGTCCGCATGTAAGCCCCTGTAAAGATGGTTTCACTGCAGTGGTGGGGTGCAATGTCGTGAAGACACCTTTCCAGGGAAAATCCACACTACTGTAGAGCCCTACTTCAAGGTTAAATGACATATTACCCTCACCTCGATTAATTATTTTTTAAGTTTAGAAGCTTGTTATTCCAGCTCATATGCTAAGTATAGTAAATACGAAACGTAACATATTTTACAGGTTATCACTTGCGCTTTACTAAAGGTCAAATCCTGCTACTACTCAAAGTTGCTTCCACTTCATTTGAACCAAAAATAACGACATTTGCACATGCCTTGTTTCAATTAAAAAAAGATATTGTAGAGGTTACTTGGCTCATGACACATATGCTCATTTTTCTTTGTAATATGTGATATATACTATTCAAATTTGATTCGCAATTACTCAACTAAATCACTGTTCGCTTCAAACCTAAAATTTACTATTCACACAAGCCTACAAACAAGAAGATATTGCACCTGGACATCTCACATGCGTGCAATTGTCACACATAGAGTAGAGTTGAGCTCATGACTGCGGGCCTAGGTTTAAAGATTGCCTGCGCATTGGACACCTTTTTCTTTTCTTTTTTTAATTCTTCAAAGAGGGCACATCCAATCTCAAATCATCCACACAAGTAAATTTCTTTTAATCATACTGTGACACACATGAGTGAGGATGACTAGTCGGAAGGATCCAAACAAGACAAGTTCCCGGGGAAGATGGAGGTCTCAAGCGATGACTAATAATCAAACAGGGAATGCAGCCCCATGAAGCCAACAACAAAGGCAAAGGGACTTGTTGAAACATTGGATCTAGTGGCATTCCCTGTTTAACACTTTCTTATAATCTGGAAGATGATGAGTCCATCGGTGGTACTGACCTGAGCAGTGGCTCCAATGAGCTGCGAGGAAGTTGGTGAAGGAGCAGAAGGCGAGAGGGACCCCGCTGGAGAGGTCTCTCCCAGCATCGACTGATGGCTCTTCCCCACTGCACAGAACACACGTGAGGGAAACTTGCTGAGGGAAGGCGTGACAACAACTGACTCATGAGGAATTATGATGTGAGGGCACTGAACACCAAACAGCTCCAAAATAGCATTATTATCTAGAGTAATGATTACCAATTACTACGTTTCATGACAGCCTGAGAATACAGCACAAGACCCACCCACGATTCCCCGGTAAAGATGAACGTTCCCTTCATCTCTGTAATAGAGCCGTGGTACCACCACCTTTTGGTGGCGGCCACCACGGCCACCATATACACGTCGTCCAAGATACTCTGACCAGGCGATGGCACACAGTCATGTTTTGAAAAGAGGAGAAGACATCTGCTTTTCGTAGACAACAACCTGCACTGCAGCAGTGCCACTAACCCCCTAACCGTAACATTCATGTTCACTTTTGCAGCTGCAAAACGTATGCAAATACAGGCCTGCACTGGCTTCAGCCACTGGCCTAACATATTCTGTGCACAGCGTGTGTCTACTTTAAGGGATCTGAACGAAAATAAGAAAAAATGGCGCAAACATCGAAATTCTACTCGGAAGACGCGACTGTTCCGATAAACAGAGTTTATTTCATATACCTTTGAACAGTTTGCTGTATTTTTGGAGCACTGTCAGCATGTGGCGGCTGCACGCCAGCCCGAGCCGTGATGTCAAAGTCACCGCAGCGGACGTAGGGCGCACGTCTTCCTGTCCTGCTACTTCCCTTTCTCCATCTCTCCTTTACATCCCAATCTCCCCCTTCCACAAAGGCGCTGAGATGTGCTCCACTCTTTATGGGCTTTACCCGACCTGGGAGCATTGTTTGCTGCCAGTGCTGTTCGTAGTGGTTCTAGGGACCTTAGTGGGGGCTGAGTGGCTTGAGAGATGTGGGCGACGACTGGCACAGCTGGCATGTCTGTTTCTGGCGATGATTAAAACTTCACCTCCTCTAGTGCATGGCGCTGCCGCTAGACACGGCAGTTCGTGAAAAATGCATTAAATTCACGATTTTTCTCTTGTTTCTGTCTGAAATGAAGGTCGTGGCTACCGATTTCAGCACCCAATCTTTCAGTCTGGCTGAAAATCTCGGCGGCAAAAGTTTTGCTCACTATCCCTTTAAAGGAAATAAATGGAATTAAGAAAATAAAATGAAATAATGCAGCCCCTACCAGCAGGTCTCTGTTGGTCAGCCATGAGGTGTGGCGGCAGCTGGTGCTGCATCTGTAGCTGCTGCTGCTGCTGCTGCTGTTGTTGTCCCTGCTGCTGTTGCTGCTGTGGTGGCAGCTGTTGCTGTTGCTGAGACTGCTGCTGCTGTTGTTGTTGCTGCTGCTGCTGCTGTTGACGAACATGCTGGATCTGCTTCCACTGTCGCTCCTGCTCCACTTCCCGTGGCGACTTCTGCTCGCGCGCGACCTTACCGGGGTCCTGTTCAAGGTGTGCGCCATGACGTCTCACCAGAGTTTGCACAAAAGCTCTTTCATTTTTCAAAGCGCAGCTCTCAGGCAGAGCCATTTGAAAGCATTTAAAGGTGAGTAATAACCCAAGAACAAGGGAAACCTACATTAGTGCCCATTCTAACGACTTATTAATAATGTCCAACTAAAAAAAAATCAATGTAATTCCACTTAACGTGAAAGTTGCAGGAAGTGCGGAGCAGTGATTCATCTGCCCTTCAGCAACACTGGCGTTCACGAGTAAGTACACGCTTGCGTTCCAAGCGTGCAGCCTGCTCGGCGTGCATGGCGGGAAAGGAAACCTTCATTTGTGATGCAGTGGCTCCCTCTCCCCTCTTCTTTCCCTCTCCTCACCTTCACATCACTCTTCCCCCTCACTTCACCTTACCAGCCCCTTGCTATATTTTACTATAGTACATGGCTATGCTACGCTTCACCCTCCTGCTCCCTCTTTCCATCCTCCTCACCCAGACTTCCTTTCCCACCCCCTTGCACTACATGGCTATGATATGCTTACCCTCTCCCGTCCTCCCTTCCCTCACTATCACTTCCCTTTCCCACCTCCTCACTATACTATACTATACAAGGCCATGCTATGCTAGGAGCTGCTTGGCATTGAGCATTGCGCCAAGCTACGACACAAGACTTGTGACGATGACAGCCCGAGCCACTAAAGTGCTCCGCACTTTAGAGTACCCCAGGGTTGCGTACTCTTAATGTTCCGTGCATCTCTTTGTGTGTGGTGCACCGCTTCTAGATGTGTGCAATCATTAATAAGTCATTATAATGAACCAAATAGTCCCGCAAGATGTTCTACTTAGTCCCCCTTACTTTTTACAATAATACTTGAAATTCTCAAACTACAATTGTCCAGCGCACACGTATCTGCTAAACACTTGATCCCTTATTCAGAAATGCAGCTTAACTTAAAGCCATTGCACTCGTGTGTGCAACCTTTCTTGTCCCGTCCTTACGCAGTTCAACCTAAGCTTAAATGTACCAAGCCCAGCTTAATCAACACCTTTCTTCAGGTTCAAGCCACAGCTTGACTTGGGCAAGTCCCGATAACGTAACACCTCGTATGACCATGCCAAAGGCGCTCAATTGTGTTTCCTTCGTGTCATAGATTATATTTTAGTACTTTGTTCTGTTAGATGGCCCCAGGGGGCGCCCCACTGTATCTATCTAAACACCCTTGCTGCAGCCAATGGGTCAGTTTGGCTCCGTGTGAAACTAGCATGCACGTCGTTCCTTTGGAGCCACTGACAGTAATCGGTGCCTCCCTTCCCGAACGCTACACTATGGCGTATTCAGGGGTTAGGATGATGTCAGGCATTCACAAGTCATGATGTGGCTTCAAGTGAAGTGGCATTTCTCAATACAGAGGCTGTGATACCAACAGCTCTTTAGTGAACAATATATCTATGGCAATGTTTTGCCAGTAGTCATAAAAAGTGGCCCCCACACACACAAAAAAAATTTGTCCAAGGCATTTTAATCACACCACTGCGGACCCTATTCCTGAATGCTGAACCGCCTTCTTCTCATTAAAACTTGCCAAAGTGAGAGTGCCACTGATCATCCTCAGAGAACCTCCCTCCGTGTACAGCAGAGCTGAAGGAGCACACCTACACTCTAAATAGCACACCCTTGCAGTTCCCCTCTTCTTTTCATAAAGCACAGAAGTTCTGCACTGGCTGATCTGGTGTGGGAAATGAAGCCATACACTTGGGACATGGTAATTACCAGAACCATTGCCACTCGTGAGGATAAGCTAGTTCAACATTAGAAGAAGGGTCAGCAGTGTACCAACTGCCAAGAAACTAGACCTTATTGCAAAGAAAAAAAAAAGAAAATGAGCTAACACATCAGCAGCTGTGCGCAGCCACCTGAAGAGATACTGCAAAAAGTTGCATATGCTGTTGTACCTGCTGTTACACCTGCTGTGACATCTGCTGTTGCACCCACAGTTACGGGTACAATAATCCATAGCGAAACACCATTCACTTATGGTTCACCATTTCTGCTTTACTGTTTCTTACTAGAAGCTCACTTTAACTTGGGTGTATGAAACAGTCAGACTGACATAAGTGAGGAAAACAGTGAAACCAAGACAAAGAATTCCCAATATACACGACATCCACCCACCTGTCAAAAAATACTAAATGTTTCTCGCTTTCAGACCAGTCAGAACTTAATTTCATTCGAAGCTTAGGTGCTTTTACACTGACACTTCAGGATACCTAAATTTTGCTCAAGGACCTCTGAATTATGGAAAGTGCATGCCCTAGACTTTCTTTTTCCTTTAAACACATCCTGGCATATTCTAGGGGGTTAATAATCACAAAGCTCCACTGCGTGCTGTCAGGAAGACCCATTCAAGCCGTTCCGAGTTGCCTGTGCAGCTAAACCTATTAGAGAAAGTGAAAAATTTTGCACTCCATCTTTTCAGGAACCAACTGTAGCAGTGTCTTGGGATACGACTTCATGACCACTAATCACAGCGGCCACGAATAACAGCAGCCATAAAGATACGGCAGCAACTACTCCGTGCCTCACTACATAGCTATCAACCCAGCCACATCGCGCAGCAGCTGCTGTTCCCGTTCTCCAGCAGTTCCATAAATTTCCACTCTCCCCTACAGATTGATGCTAGTAAATAATGTCCACAATCTTGACTCAGTACGGAAGTAACGCTCTGCCCAAAGTCTCATTATCAATCCTAATTGCTTGAACTTAATTTACACTTAATTTACAATTACAATTTTCCAAACGTGCACCAAATTTTGTGCTAGTTAACGCACTCTCGTCATGGTGGATCTCGGTGCATAAAGTTAAGCTCGGACTTCAAAGATTTGCAGGAAGCCAACCCCTCAATGGCAAGGGCACAGCTCTGTGAACAGCAAGAGCACAATGTTGCACAACGCAGATGTGAATGACTGTACCAAGAATTCCAGCTGCAATGTGATATCCAATGAGCTGATATGCTACACCGATGACCACCCGTGTGACCTCACTGTGAAAACATGCTGGAAGGTCTTCGGCACTGCCAGAGCACTTTGTCAAAAGGTGCTATTCTAAACATAGAACTACGGGTAATACAAAGCAACATTCCGTATGCTGATAACATGTCATGGCCATGGCTATCTTGCTCAATATCCTCCCCAGCACATACAGACAAAAACTGTCCTAAAGAGCAATATTTCTGGAACATGGTAAGTAAACCTACTATTCATTTGCTACAAGTGGTACCGTGGACATCCAAATTATATATTATTCCCAAATATGCAGTACAGAGCCTGAAAATTTGCTCAGGAATCTTTCTGCCCTTTTATCTTGTGCAGCACTTCCTCCGGATGCTAGGACACAGCCATACACAAAAAACTAGTAGCAAGATACCATGAGATGCTGTGATGGAACAGGGGCTCTGCACAGATGCAAAGCCCAGAAAACCCGACCGTTAAGAAGGCACTGGTGCTAAAATCTCGTTAATACGTACCCGCTTTAAACGTACTAACGGTTAAAACGTAGTTGCGACGAATTCCCGACCGAGCCCCATAGAGCCCAATGCATTCGCTGACCGCTTAAGCCGTAGTGGTTCGCCCTATGCCTACCGGTTAGTGCGTACCCTGCGCCCGAGATAACTTTTTGTGCCATAAAATTTTACGTCACCGCTGAAAATCTCGACGCCACAATGTGCCGCCAAAGGTTTTCCGTCTTTTCTAGAAGTGCGGAGATCGGTCGATCACCGATTCCGACTTCCGTGCGATTGCGGCGACGCCTTTGCACGTAAGCATCGGGAAAGAACGAAGGCTAGGCGGCGGCCACCGACGAACGCGTCAGCATGACTTATCGCCGACAACCTTATCACAATAAGTATCTTCAGCTATCTGCCCGGACACGCGTGCAGCACAGCGCTACTTTAAGCCTACTGCACGCTTTTACTTGGCGACAACCTCAACGCGCTGGGCCGCCGATCGCTGCCGCCTCGTGCGGGGCTGTGTTCAAGCGCGCACCGCTATGTAGAAAGAAAAGCAGATCGCTGTTGCGGAGTTGAGCATTGCGGGTCGCGGACGCCGCGAAACCTCGCTGCATTGACGATATCACGCTAAACGCACGCGTACGGTACAGCAAGCGTAGCGCTGTTGTAACCATATTGCACGCTTTTATTAGGCGACCACCCAACGCGCCTCCGTTCGCTGCCAGGACCGCTACAGCGTCGCGGAGGAAGCTCGACATCGCTGCGTTAACCGAACAAGCTACTCGCCGAATCTGTGCACGGTCTGGAACGAAGTGGGCACGAAGAACAATCCCACGACTGATGCGCGCGTGCGGTACAGCAAGCGGCCCGGTAGTGACGGCGTACGTGAGCCGAGCAGGCGACGCGCTGCACGCAACTACCCAGGAGACGATCGGCTCCACGCGGCCGTATCGCGTGTCAGTTTTCGTTTTGTAGCAGATCGCGGTACGGACGCATACACATATATTGCGGAATGCAGACACTGTCCGTTTTGTCGCTATGTCGGTCACTGCGTATCCCGGACCCTCTAATAGTTTCGAAATGCTCTTTGGCGTGGCCACCGCGCGCTATCGGGCGGTCGTGCGAGAGTGCTAGGATATTTTCTCCACTTTGGCAAAAAGAAAGAAAAGGCTTTGCGATGGGTACTTTAGACAATATTTGCTGTGGCACTCTATTTCTCTGCTGGCGGCGATGGCGTACGCCAGGAGAGGCAAATTTGTACTTGGTGGTTAATGCGTACTACCGTTTAGTGCGTAGTTATGCCGCGTTCCCGGCAGGTACGTATTAACGAGGTTTCACTGTATCTAGTGGCAGAGGACAATGCCACTGTGCCTATGCTACAGCCTTCAACATCGAACACTGTCAAGGTGCTAACATTGGAGGCTGTGTCAAGTACCAAAGCTTGGCAAGATTATGGGCAGGGCATGGCAGGCATTGTACCAAGCGAGTACAGTGGCATAATCCAACAGCTAAAAATGGGTAGCGACAACAAAAAGAGAGGAGAGGTCGCAAGGGTAAGAGAGGGGCAGCGTACAATTGTGGATAACTCCATTCACACGAGGTGCACTTCGAAGGCTTTCCCGCTTCGCAAAACCAGCCACATTTTATGCCCATTATAGGAGGTGTTTCAGGATGCCCACGGTCTCCTTTTGCACAAGAGCACAGATACTGCAACTGCCATGCAAAACAAACACATGTTGCCGATGCATGTGCACGAACGGGGAACTGTGCAACTGCACTTGCGCAGGGGACAAGACTTGGCACGAGCAAGCGACCAGCTGAGCTCAGCGACACGCATGGAAGCAGCAGGAAAGATGCACGCCAAAGATGCACCATAAGAGTGCAGTCTCTTATGAACACTGTTAAGCTGGAACCGCATGGTGCATTTTTGGTGCGCTGCAGCACTACTAATGGCTGCATAATTGGCATAGCTAGCATTGCCACTTGCATCAGGTGGCTTTCTTCCTTTTTTTTCCTGCACTGGACAGCTAGCAGCAGGAGGAGACTCCATTTTAGAACGAGGCATAACGCTGCATTTTTCATTTTTCAGCAGAGGCAAAGCTTAGTGCAACAGCAATGCAACTCAAGGCGTACTCAATGCACGACTGAACGTGGTATGCACTGCGCAGGAAGGCGAAATGAAATTGCACTAAAAGAGCTTGTTTCCACTGGTTCTGTAAACCTTGATTCCTGGAACCTCAAGCTTTCAACATGCTGTATACTAAGGTATGAACTAGACTAGCTGATTTTGTATCTAGGATATCAGACAACTTGATATGTCAGGAAATTAAGCAACATCAAAGTGAGATGCAGGCAAAGTCAATGTTTAAATTTCTACAACTGGCCTTGTGCATATTTGTATATTATTCTACTATATATAGCATTATATTACATACAGTAGAAATCCTGCACTGCATTTGTTTGTTCTAAATGAACAGACACATATACAAATTTTGCTAACGTAATCTACCAGTTCATACTAAGGTGTTTTTTTAGTATTCAATTCTACAACTTCTAGAACCTTTTAAATATTACATTAGTGTAATGTAGCCCACTGATATACTTTAGCTTATCTACATAAACATTAAAAAGAAAAACATGAAGCCTCGCTTAAAAAGCAGCAAGAAAATACTATAAGCGCTGCAGGTACAGTCACAAAAGACTACAACACAGCTGGTGCATAAAACAAAAACAGCAAACACAGCGTTACTTAACAAGGTGGGAGAAAAAGAAAACAAAAATGTGACAGGTGAGCAAATACTGAAAGTTCCAAGTGGAAATGGACTTTGGCAGCCACAATCAAACAGCGATAAAATTAAATGCTTTGTGGAGAAAATTCTCAGTGCCAGATAAACTTCGCTTACTGTGATTTTCAACAGAAGTGGGTCTCATTACTACAAGCATAAGTGCAAATGATCTTTCCACCAATACAGAGCTCTTCTACATAAAAGCTCACACATTTCTTAACTTGTTATGGCAAGAGCACACTGTCCCAGGCATTTAACAAAGCTATCCCACTCATGGAAATCATTATCGGATCTAATTTTTTAACGGGTTATGCATTTCTTTTTCCATGGACCCGTAAGGAATGCAACAGGGTTCTACCGTGAACCACAAAATGCTATGCCTGTGTGAAATTTGGACATATCAACATAACGTCAGAGCCTTTTGTTTTTCTTATGCCTGCCTCGTTTATATTATGCGACATTGTGTCCAAATTATGAATGCCAGCCACTGCGTCACACATTCCGAGAAAGGCTTTCAATGTTTGCCCACCTCAGCAGAGCGACGAAGGAGAGACAAAAAAAAGGAGGACGCAAAGAAGCAGACGATACATGCCTGTGACTTCTGAATGCGACTGGCCGCCCGGTTTTCTCTCGCTTTTTGCTACAAAGAGGGACACACCAAACGACGACGGTCACAAATGCATTCCCGCCCTGTTCTGCCAAAGGCAGTCACACACACACACACCATAAACGGTGCGATTTTGAGAGGTTGTGTCGGGGATGGGGATGGGTAAAGCCTCTCCGTCCACATTTTTCGGCGAAAAGTTTAATGCGGCGGCAGTGAAGCGTCTTCCCACTGATATCGTGGATAAATGTTCCTCGTCTTACGGAAGTTTTTTTTCTTCCTAACCCTTTCCTTCCCGTTGACAGGCATAGTTGTCATGAGATTTTGTACCAAAATGACCGATGACGACTATACATTGTCATCAACAAAAACAGGTCCCACATGGAACCGATGACAACTGCACTCGTCATAGTTGCGTTCCTTGACACTAGATGGCCACACTCGTCCAGGTTGTGCCAGTTGTGTCTTGGCTTTCATTTTATTGCCATGCGGTGAAGCCACTTCGAGCTATCTTTTCTTACTCAATTAGTGAAATAAAGGAACTCCATTAGATTGAAACAATGGTACCGTTTATTCAGAAAAAAAAAAACCTAAAAATTGAGTGAAAAAAAATTTACGGTAAATTTGGTACAATTTTCTTCATTTTTCACGGTAGGGAAAGGGTTAATGTACACAGTGTTCTATGAACATGACGTTATAAAAAATTACAAATACCTCACTATATCGAATTTCATTAGTGCCATCAACCCACACTTTTCGCACACCTGCTCCTCAGACTCCAGTGTCAGGCTGAACATATGCTGCCCCAGCTTTTTCATGGGGTTCAGAGCAGTTCGTAGCGGTTTCCTATCCATTGTCTACGTTCATGTTTGTATTGCAGTGAAGCCACTCCATCCACACCGCCACAGTGGCGAAATGTACGGAGGCGCTCCTATTGCACAATTTGCTGTCTTGTGCAAGGCACTTCATTTTTGTGCCACCACTGATGCCCTTGCTGAAATGTTCCATACGCCACTGCAACAACTCCATACGACTTCCGTATTATTTTACGGAATATGTATATGCGGACTTGATAAATATTCTATAAATTTTCATAATCTTACGAACAACATACGGAACTACTGGAGCGCGTACGGAGCAATGCAATAGGGGTAGCCTGAGGTCTAGCGGTTCTCGGCCTGCACAGCGGCAATCCCGGAATCCACAAGGTCACAATCCCAAATGAGGAACTAGAAGTGCAGGCAGCAAAATTACAGGATGTGGAAATAGCCAATGCAGAACTTGTGCGCAAAGGGATGGTGGCACACTAATTTACAAAAGCGAAGGTATGGACGGAGAGGCTTTAGGGACGGGGTGAAGAAACACTGAATTGAAGCAGCGATTGAAGCAGCAGAAAATGCACTGACAACAAAGACAAAAAAAAATGTATAATTGCTGTCAAAGAACAGCCAACAAACAACAGAAGCAAAAGGATTTCTGGACATACAGTGCAGCTGAGGAGTGCCATTCAAGTACACTGGTGTGGGGGTCATCTGTGCTCGTATTTGCAACAAGAACACGGCACATTGCATAAAAACTGCAATTTGTGGGATTCAATATGCATGTCATGTACGTCAATGCTGGCTCGTTTCACTTGGAAAAATTTTAAAGATGAGCAAGAAGCAAATGGTTGGCAATTAAAGACAAAAGAGAAGCCAATAAACTGAAAGACTTTACTAAAGAAGTAATAACTTCTCATTCTTCGTTTCGAGGTAAATTTATGCCAGGCTTGCTTGAAATTACGATTTACAGGGCGTTTACAGTAACCAGCATGTTTAGTATTTACCTTGACAAAATGGTTTACTTGAACAAAAACACTATCACATCACCACTGTCACAGAAAAAAGTGCGCCGATGTTTAGCATGCATAGTTATCATCTGACGCATTACAACAGCATTCAATCCAACTTTTACCACTAACACATTAGCCTTTTTTTTTCTGTCATATCTTACTGAATGGAAGAAACGTCAATCGCAAATATTAACACTTCATTACACTGCCAGTGAAAAATGGCTTGCCATATTTTGCAGAAGTTTCAGTGCATTCGTTACAAAGAATAAGTTTACAAATGCTTAACATGAAAACAAGGAAAACAGTTTTCCCGACTAAATGAGCGCCTTCCAAAACTACTGCGAGATGCTTGTTAGTAAGTGTCCACCCAAACATTGACCAATGCAGAGACGTTGCAAATAAAGTATGGCAAAATATGCATAGCAAACTACAACAAAAGGCTAGTGACTTACGAGGTATGGTTGTCGTTTCTCGGGAGTCAGATTTCTCCAAATCTTTGCGATCTGTTTGGATCGCTCGGGCCAACCTGTTGAGAGTCACAAAGATGAACAATGGGTCAGGCCACACAGATTGCCAGACTGCTACTGTTGCATCTACTGAGAAGGGTTCTCCTCAAAGGGACACTATAGCGAAACCCCCAATCAGATGGAACTCATAAAGTTTTACAGTCGAACCTGCTTATAACAAACTCGAAAGTGCCACATAAAGTGGTCGTTATATCAGTAGTTCGTTACATATGAATTCAGTAAAAAACGTGCACTTAGAAAACCAAACTTTTTGTTAATAACCCCTCCGTTGACAAGTTAGGCCTTTTCACATGTTAAGTGACGCCCGCTGCACGCTCAAGAGTGAATTCAACCCCCTTTGCAATTAACTGAGGCCATTCCACTGAAGCTTGGTACCGCCACATGGAACCAATCATCCCTGGCTAGTTGCGTGCAGCCCGTCACCTACTCAGCTCACACCGTCAACGCTGGGCTGCAGTCTAGCGTATGCGCATGTTTGTACGTCCTTCGTGCATGCTTCACTCTGGACCATGCACGAGTGCGGCGAGTAGCCTGTCCGTTCAATGTGACGAAGACAAGCATTTTGCAAGCAACGTGCAAGCAGTCTCGCACAACGCAGCGGCAGCGAACTTGCGAATGGCAGCATCGTGTGCTTGTACCACCGTCACTCCGCACGGTTTACGCCACACACACAGCTTAGCGAATAGATGCAAATGACTGCGATAAGGTTGCCTGCGATTAGTCATAAAGGCACGTTCATCGCCAGCCGCCACTTCGTCTTCACTCTTTTCTGATGCTTATCCGTGAAGGCAACGCCGTAATTGCGCGAAAGTCGAGATCATTGTTCGACCGGTCTCTGTTGTCACCGAAAAGACAGAAGAGCTTTTGCGGCACATTGTGGCTTCAAGGGGTACTGACACAAAATTTCGCGGCCAAGATAGCCTGCTTGATCGATTCCCGTGTACGTGCATGTACCATCTGCAAAATATCGACAGCGAATAAAGCTTGGAAAATTGGCCGCACCTGGTGCATTGACACCCTCGGAGGTGACCCGAGGTGACCCCCCTACTTCCCCTACGTAACCGTTGCAGCCGGTACAAGTTATGATGACGTCGTAGCCGTCATTTCTGTTTTGACGCGCTTCCCGACGAATCGCTCCTCGCCAGAGGGCCAGTGAGCCCTGAAGTGATTCGCCACGTCGAAAATTTCTTCCATCCCCGCCGCAAGAAAATTGTCGCCATCAGACGACGATCAGCCCGACGACGACAGACCGCGCGGAAATGCGTCACTGTTCTGTGTGCTCACGTGACCGAGCGTTTCACTCGCTAGGTGGTGATAGTTGCACCCGGTGGCTTGTCGTTTCTGGAGCTCTGTCAAACCGAAACTGAGGCTGTGTCGGTAATGAGGAGCTTGTAATTAATTATCTGTTGCGTGCTGCAGCAAACGATGTGCCGTGTTATGACTAACAGGCCCCCAGCAACACATTGCAGCAAAAAAACGCGGGGCGAAAACTTTCGTGTCAGGACTCCTTTCAGCGAGTTGAGGGTTGCTGGTAACTTTTATTCAACAAAAAGTTATCCCTTGTTGCATTTATGGCTTCTTGCGTTCCAAGGCAGTGTTTGGTTCATCGTGGGCGGTCGTAGATGTTGAGAACGGCGGCAGAAAAGGTTGCCGTGCAAAAGCTGACTGCAAGTCTTCATGTTGCCTCCTATTTCTTTTTTTTTTCCTCAATGCCATTCTGCTGCTGAAGAAACGCCTGGAAGGGGAGTGACCTCGCTCGCTGCGTCCGAAATCTGCGTGCGCTGCTCGCTGCGGTCTACGATATCTTTGTCGCGAGTAGACTGCAGCGGAGCACGCGCAATCGGGCACCTCTCTCGTGCTTTAGAATGCCTGTTTTAACTTTTTTGTTCGCTTCGTACGTGCCAAATTTTTACTGCGACCGTGTCGGAAGTGTTCGTTGTAATAGTAGGAGGCTTTGAAAAATGTTCGCTAATGTGAACGCAGTTGCAGCGGGTAGCTTAAGAAAATCTTAAGTGCAACGAAACATGGCCGTTATAACCGATCCCGTTATATCCGGGATCGTTATAAGTGGGCTCGACTGTATTTGAGAACTTTGCTGTCATTATTTCTGCCATCATAGGTTCGTCATTTGAAGACAATATAAAAGTTGAAGTTTCCCTCTTGAATTTCGTACCGAAACTTCAGCAATTCAACATCTTGTCTGTGTGATGCTGTAGATTTCAATGTCCTTTTTTCGCATTTTGGCCACACTGGCTCAATAAAGCTTGCATGAACTTTGATATGCTAAGCATTTATCAGGCTCCTTCGAAACAAATTCAGTTCACTTTTATCAATAAAAAATTACGTAGACCCTAGCACAGGCTGTCAGAATGTACAATGTCAAGGCAAGTTGGTATGGGAACCCTTAACCTTTTCACTGTCATTGACATACCGGTATGTTTTCGCGTTTGGCCCAACACAGTGTCACTGACGTACGGCACGTTCTCCATTGCGTGTTAAAAAATTC
>NC_051180.1:126489233-126553937 GCF_013339695.2 Rhipicephalus sanguineus | reverse complement strand
ACAATCAGGCTTCAATCGCACCATGATCGTGAATTTCCAGAATCCCTTCTAATCCATAAATTTAACCTGTATCGTTCGGTATTACGAGAGCGTAGGAAAAGTGTCGTGTCATTCTGTGATGTCTTCATGTTCGATTTTTTTTCATATCTTGAATGAAATGTGCCCAACACATTTGCAAGAAGTTTATTGAACATCGCTATCATGTTTCTTCACGTGCAACCATGGAGACTAGTGCGGTCAATGGCTCATCCTTCCAGCGCTTGTTCATGCCGTGATCCAGCCTGATGTATTACCTCTATGGATATTGTTTGGTCAATTTTGTACCTCCTTCACCCACGGTTGATGCTCATAAGAGCGGCTGCCGCTTGTGCTTCAGTTTATTCTGACGAAGGCCGTGCCACGGGCCGAAACGTAATGTGAGTAAAAATATGCATTTTGCTAGGGTGTGTTTCTTCATTTCTTCGAATATATATCATAGCACGATATCACAGGCAGAGGTAATTGTGGCATAATATGGACCGCCCGCAACCGATGCGCCACTCATAATTGAGCGCTTACAGCCTAGAGCGGCCGCCGTCGCCCATGTCATCTTCTTCACGAGATTCCCAAGCGGCTGATGACACGAGATAGCTTGCCGTACCATGCAACCTGTCTGCGCATTTGTTGTTTTCGAACAGAATCAACAACTAGCATAAAATTTGAAGCACACAGCTATGGCGCGGCTGCTAGGCAGATTTGTGACACATTGCGCGTTTAACATGTTTGCTACTAAAATATGGAACGTTTCTTTTCGCAGGGCGCTATACAACGTCCTCGACTTCAATAGAGATTATCTGGATAGACTCAATTAAGATAGATTGGCAACACAAAGGCAACACGTTAGCGTACGTGCAGAGCGCTCGACTGACGCGTATAGGTCAAAAGCCACGTCTTTGCCATTAGCGCTCGAGGTGCGCGCGATGCACACGCAGTAGTTTACTCACAACAGAAGCCCAGTCTTTCTCGGACGTCTAGTGTAGAACGCTGACAGCCGCACCGCGGGAGGCGCACCAGAAGGAACACCTGTGTCGCGGTGTTGCCTCCGTCAAGCATTGAGTTTTCCTCCTGAGATTCAGCAACCTTTCCACTATCTCATGTTCTTTTCAAGAGAGTTGCTTGTAGTCAATCGACTGAGAAAGACGAAGATTGCTTCCGCCTTCGATTCGTTTAGGCGACTCGCATAAAATACCGTGCGACTTTTTTCGCCAGCCCAGAATTGACGCTAAAAAACGGGGAAAATTTAGATCTTTAGACGAACGGGGACCTACCAATGAACATTGTTGAGTGCGGTGGATATGAAGCCCTAATGGCAATGTACAGCTACTTAAAGCAACTAGTTCTGTAGCATTGGCGAGGAAGCTGTTAACCATCTTAAGGCGCTACTGTGAATACTGGCAATGGTTAGGACGTCAGCGTGTAGGCTGTTGCAGTATACGTAGGAAAGATAGCAGCGAGCAGAGTTACATAACGAAAATAACCTTAGAAAGAGCGTTTGACTATGAAGAGCAAATGACATGTTATGTATGTTTATGGCAGAAACGTATATAAGAATTAACGAAGCTTATTTACCCGGTCGCGATGCATGCCAACTCGCATGAATGGAAAACGAGTCAACAACAATGAAGGTTTACCCTTGAAATGTTACACTTTTAAAAGTGCCGCAGTTTGATCAAATCTGCTTTCGGCACCCCTGCCACATCGCACGCCCGTCGGGTTCATGTAATGCTGGAGTGTGGCCTCACACAAAAAAATGAGATAACCCGACCGCCTAGGGTCAGCTATGTCTCGTTATCACAAGTATGATAGGCTGACCCACCGTGATGTCACTGGTTGCCTTTTCGACACGCTGGGCCAGGAGTGCCGCCTCGCCTCCTAGCCAGGACCTGGCCCCTCGAGCGAAGGCTTGCCGACAGGCTGCACCTCGACAGCAGCCACCTCGCGAGCGCCTCGCTGCTCCAGCGAAGCCTCGCCGACTGGGTGGACCTTGAGAGCTGCCACCTAGCCCGGGCGTCGCTGCTCGAGCGGTGGAAAAAAGCGAGGTGATGTCAGCCGCGTGAAGATGATCATGTTGATGATTGCCTTTATGAATGGCTCACATCCACTTCGGGAGATTGCCCAAAAAATGTATATTTTATAGATAAAAGTGGTCACATATGAATTGTATGACGTAGAATTATAGAATAGTTAGAATAAATTAATACTGCTAATTTAGACACTTGAAATCAAAACCGCCATGAATCAATTACGAATGAATATGGTTCATTTTCGTTTTCTTTCTGAAACGAAGCATACGCACTACAAATGTTTGGCGAAGTCGCGAGTGATACTGGGAAGGCGTGCGTGTATATTTCGTAATGAAATAAAGAACAGGACGTTGACGACTGAGAAAGACGGCTATAAAATGAACTCCTTATTCCAATTGTCACTGATACCTCTATTAGCACTTAAAAAAAAAAAAACAGACTATATGATCCGCCCGACCCTTGGCTGATCCACCTGAGTGGGTAGGCGCCAATCATCCCAGGAGCATCATCATCATGATCAACAAAAGCAGCCTGTTGGGATAGACGTGAGACAATGCCCAGGCGGCGCTGCGAAAAACACAGCAATCGACGCCCTCATCGCAGCCCTGGCGCTAACTGGGTAGTACAAAGAGAGCCATCCGCAATCGAATGTGCATAAGTCACAACAGAGTTCCCGCTGTCGTTGGGGTCGAGGCACGGCTTCCTGGAATGCTTCAATCGCCAGTCCACGTTTGCAAATGTTTGCGGCCGCTTAGGCAGAGGCCCACATAATTCATACCGCCGCTACACTTCCGCAGCCGCCATTCGAATGCGGTTTTCCTTTAAAACGGAAGTGTGCCAAGCGAGCGCTATCAAGCGGGCTGCCGTAATTTATGGTCTTTCCCCGTTCTTGCCCGACGAAGTACTGACCGTCCAGCAACGACGAGCGCGCTCCCTTCTTATTCTGCCTGGAACCTCGATTGCGAAACAGGGTTTTATGCTTAACCTTGGAATAACCGGCGCTGCGCTCTCCTAACGTGACGCCAACACTACCACTTCCACCGAGCAGCAGGGTCCCCTTTCGATTAGAATGGGAAAGATTTTGCCCGTGAAGTAGTGCCGTTTACGGAGGTTAGAAGGCGCCACTTGGCGGATTCACACCATCGTCGAAATTATGTGCGATTTTGTTTCTATAATAACCTTTCCTTATCAGCCTAAGTGAACTGTCGCGGATAAATAAACGTACGGATAGACGGAAGTATAGGAAAACCAAGATTCTCTATAACGTGGGGATGAATATAGATATTCAAGTGGTTACGTGCCAGGGCTAGTCGGTTCATTTTACGCTGTATACTATAAAAATTATGGCCTATTGTGTAAGCTCTTTCTTCTACGTGGCCTCTTAGATCCGCATCGTCAGTGCGACGATACACAACATTAACCCAAGCAATACACGCGAGAGCACGGAAGTCGACATGTGAGTGCCACTCACACGTCGAATGGGGTTGCTTCCAAATTCTTTTTTTTTTTGGCACCGAGGGATCCACATGATCAGAAAGAACGTGCCTTAAGAAACAAGTTCACATTTGACGTAGAACCCCTGTCCCGCAAATATTCCCCGCCAGACCGTAACTACGTGCCTGTATTGTAACCGTTGAAGGCGTATTGTTGATTAATTATTGTTGTTGATTATTGTTGATAAATTATTGTTCACTTCCAATATAAATTGCGACCTCTCTCTCACTGCGAGTGTGGGAAAGCACCAAGCTTAACGTGGCCTTTGCCTCCCTGCTTCCAGCCAGCAGTCTGCGTGGTTATATGTGCCGTGTAGCGAAGTGGAAAGCGAACGAATGTAGCTGCTCGCTCGAAAGTACAGGCATTAGGGAACAGGAGGGCGCGCGCCAACATGCGCTGCACACGCCCGCTTGTTCGCGCCCCTCTCGAACGCGGTCACGCACTGGTGAATTGTTTCCGCAACCCGACGCGAGAAGATTGTCCGCGTAATAACAACTCCTGATGGGAAAACGAAAACCATTAGCGCACTTGGCTGGATGAGCTGCCGACCAGCGTTCAAGCACAGTGCGGGCGGTTAATGAAGCGTAACTGGCCGGTGCTCCGTAACGCAGCACGCGACATGTCCCCAACTTGCGACTTGGTGGTGTGGTACTTACGCAACTTTATGATTGTCTGCTCGTCCCTCGCGGGCGCGTACATTATAGGGCTTTTTTTTTCTACTACTGACAGTGGGCGTGCCTATACTGACCATGACCCGCCACGATGGTCTGGTGGTTAAGGTGCTCGAGTGCTGACCCACAGGTGACGGTATCGAATCCCGGCCGCGGCGGCCGCATTTTCTATGGAGGCGAAAATGCTTTAGGCCCGCGTACTTAGATTTAGGCGCGTGTTAAAGAACCCCAGGTGGTCAAAATTGCCGGAGCCCTCCACCACGGCACCTCTCATAATCAGATCGCTATTTCGGGACGTTAAACTCCAACAATTATTATTATAAAAATATATTGACGATGAGCTGTTCCTTGATGGGGAATGAGCGTGACCCTTGCACCTCAGCTTCATATTTTAAAAATGAATACAGCGAACATTTTGCGCACTGAACATTTCTCATTCTCTGAAAACATGGCATTCATCAAACAATAACACAAATTTTCATTGTGATAGCAATTATATGGACATTCTCTATGGGTTTTTGCCGCCGCCGTCACCGTCATGTCCCACCTGTATGAAGTCCACCCGCGCATCCTTTGTTCTACTGCGGGTAAAAGCGCAGGAGCGGTGGCGATAAACGCGGCCGAAGCAGAGATCAAACGAGCTGCCCATTTCCGTCGCGCGGAGAATGCGTGCGATAACATCACCCGGTTCGGGAGGCCTGTCGTCGAAACAGAATGGAAACGCCCTGCCCGTCTTTAACGATCCTGAAAAGACGCGAGGGGGGGGGGGTAGGTGTCGCGCGAGCAGCAATTTTGAACTTTGAATCTAAGGGCGCGGCGCGCTATCTCGACAGCCATCACAGCGTGCGGCTCGTATACCCCTCTACGTGCTGCGCTTTCAACGCGAAGTGACTATGCGGAGCGCATCTCTCCCTGGAGCAGCCGTATTCTCTTACACCAGCGTTTAGTAGTTACGCGAGATCGGATACAAAACAGTTAGCTGCCAGCCTCATTTCGTATGACACTAAAATTTGTTCCTATCGCTATCATTGCTTCTCCGTTGCGGTGAAACTGTGACCTTTTTTTCATGTAAACAGCGTAGCAGTTACCGTCCAACGTTGTAGGGTTCATTCCCGTCGAATATTATGCTTTATGGGAGGAATAAACACCTTCCTAAGTAAAGCGTAGCGCGGAGCAAAGAAGCACAGGGCGTCAACGAAAATGCGACTGCAGTATCCTTCGGCTGTAGGCCATACCACCTAGGCCATACCACCTAGACCACCTTTCCACAATACTGAAAAAGCAGTTGCTAAAAGATCACAAAAAACACGCAATTTACTTAGATGACTTCATAGTTAGTCGGGAAATGAGCTCAAAATAGGTCGCGTAGTATTTATCGAAAATATAGAACGATAGGATGCTGCTTCACTGCGATGCTTAAGTCAGTGCATTACGATATTACGCTATTACTCTATTTAAGTACTCCTAGCACAGTAAAGTGTATCAATACACGAAGAGATAAATGCATCATCATCATGCACAATTGCCTAAGGCTATTACTGAAACCAAATATGTTCGTAAACGGGGCCACCTAGCACAATAACTACCCTTTGCGGAGACTACACGTAAGATGTATACGCACCATTGCTTTAAAGGAGTACGGACATGAATTTTAAAATTTTTCGGGTTGTTGCTCTAAATGAAAGCACGGGTGTCGAGAACCCTAAAAAGAGTGTCGTGGTGCCTGGGGATGCATTGCATATATTTTTAATACCGCTTCTTTCAACCAGCAGTTTCGGTTTCGGTTTCGAGAGGGCGGCTTCATAGTGACGTGTCAAGTCGGCCCGTGACGTCACGGGTAGACTGCAACCCACGAAATATGCACCTGCTGTCCTTTGCTGTCAGTCGAACGTGGTTCATGATGAGTGAACTGTCGTCCAGTGCCTCCGACAGCGATTTCTGTGATTTAGGCTGCATGCAGAACCCAGATTTCGCAAACCAAGTGAGCCGACTTGAAACGTCATAGGGCTCTCCATGCGGTGAAGCTGCCTTGCAGATGCTGGGAGATGAAAACTTTAAAATCAAACTTAAATATTTATACGTGTTTCCCGGATGCGGTGTGGGGAGAACGTTAACACTACATGCCAAGGAAACCAAAAACGTCCGTTTTGCTGCACTTCAAAATCGTGTCAGTACTCCTTTAAGGAGGCGACAAGACAGATTTCTGTGAGGAAAATAAAAATAGATCGCGTCGAACGAATTGTAGTAGCCTAGACTAATAAAGGATGACTCTTGGGAAATTTAGCATGAACGCCCGAACTTGCTACCTGGTGGTTTATGTTTCGCACTGGCTGTGAATGTGATTTACGCGCCGCACGAAGCGTATCTAAATTGATCACTTGAGCGTCAGTGTTTACGGCCTGCAATCTGGGCACGCGCAGTCAATAAATATATGGTGTAGCGTCCGTGAAAGTGGGCTCATGACTGCGTGATACCTGGCGGAAATCACTTGTTTTATTTGGAATTTCTGGGAGGCGACAAGGGTTTACCACTTTTTACAATGCCTGTTTGATATGAACATATGCAGCGTGTTCTCTGCGCGCCAAGATATAGCGAGGTTCAAGACAAGGTTTATATCGGCGGGATAGAAAACTGTGACCACTTCGTATATGCTTTCGTGAAACCTCCCCAAGGAACAGCGCCTGAACTGTTCTCCAATAGACAGCACTGACAAAAATAGCCATTTTTAACACATACAGGAGGGGAAGCTCTTTCATTTTACACCAAGTTTGCGTGAGACGGAAGGATTTATTTTCGATGGAATAACGAATGTGATCGCTCTCAGTACGTACACAGCAAATAACGGTACAAATCATTCGAAAATTTATTATAGTGTTTGTCATGGTGGGGTTGCATGTTTTCAGAAGCAGTAGCAGGCAAGTAAGTATCGCTAGTTTTTTCGTCGCAGGTAAACTTCATAAGCAACGCCTCAGTGAATCACCGCAATATTAAAGACTTCGCTTCCGCCACATTTATTGTATGTCGCGCTCGCTATTGCCCTTATACGATTGCGAAAAAAAAAACGGAAACGTGCTCTCGCCCTTTTAACTTTTCTTCATTTCTCCACCCAGCATCAAGTGCTATACCGCTGGTAATTAGTCAGTTACAATCATTCACTGATACCAATTAGTAGAAAATTGGGCTCCGCGACAAGTATATTGCTATAGTTTAGTCATACACTCTTAGAAAAAGAAAGTTGATAAATGGTTAGTAAATGCTTGAATATACTAGTTTCGAGCGTATTTTACTACCTTCGCGAAATCTTTTTACTAGCCAGCAGTTAGTAAATGTGGTAAAGTGCTGCCTTCACTAACCAGAAAGTTTACTTGGGTGATTCCACGTAAGATCGAACAATCGATGGCTGGTCGACCTCTCAAATTTATTTCAAAATTTTATATATTATTGCCTGATGAGTGGAAAGAAGAGATCCGCAATTTGTTTTGCCGCCAAAAGTTTTTAGAAGCACAGGAAATCAATAATGACGAAGAGGTCAAGTGGAGCGCTCATCCGCTCTGCTGTTTTGGCCAACTTTCGTTATAAATTGCACAAAATATATTAAAGTTCGGTAGCTGAAATTTATTTACCTAAATACAAGCATGCTTTTGCTTCTGCTCAGGTATTTTTAGTTTTTTATGTGTAGTGTAGATGTTTTTATAAAAAACCTCAAATATGGCCCAATCGGCAAAATTTTCTTTACTTTGAAGGTCTTTATCTCAAAAAAGCCGTGTAGCAGAGCGACAAAAATTCTGCATTACGTTCTTCGCATGCTTATCTACCAAAGTGCCAAATCTTGTATTTATATAACTTTTCAGTAAAGAGATATGATCGGGCTAAGTTAAAAGAAAACAACGGACAATGAAAACTTCTGACGACAATAAAAATAAAAACATTTTTTATATTTTTTAAACTTTGTCCACTTATTCTCCTCCATATCAGCTTTCATAATCATTGAAAACATGTTGAATAATGTCGTAGCACTAATAGGTACGACCCCTCCAATGAAAACCTTAGGCAAGGATTGGCAAATCCGACTTCTTGCCCAGCAAGTGTATAAAATGCAGGCAGGATTGAATTTCTTTTTATTAAAAGGCCAGCAGGTACAGAAAAAGGTGTCGCCGGCACTGAGGACGTTAATTTTGAAATTATTTCGTCACTGCAGCAGCCACGAGCGCGGGGCTCCCGAGCAGGCGCGCGTAGTAATAGACGGCGCAGTGAGAGTTCGTTTTCGCGTCCTCAGACCGATTGAGTTCGAAACAGCAACACCTCTGGGGTGACTTGAACGCACGTACAGCGGTAGTCGCAGTGATCTGGTTAATGACGTCGATTTCTTTTTCAGGGGGCATAAGAATGCCATCGATAAACTGTGCGTTCCGTGAAGATCTTTCATTGCAGTGGTAGCAAAAGCACGCGTAGCACAAGTAGTCCGTATCACTTGCAGTCAGTGATCTTTCGGGCGTTAAACGTTTCTTCAAAGCGTATATGCCCAGGTCGGTAACTCTGCGAAATTTTGGCTTCTTTGCAACAAATAAAGGAGTACTGACACGGTTTTGAGACATCGCAAAAGGGACATTTCTTGCTTCGTTGGTGTGCAGTGGCAACGCTGTCCACACACTGGAGTCGGAGAACACGTATAAAATATTTTAATTTGACTTTGAAGTTTTCGTCGCTGAGCATCTGCAAGCCAGCTCCACTGCAAGGACATTATCCCGACGAGTCAAGACAGTTCCCCTGAGTATGCGAGTTCTGCGTCCTGCATGCAGCCTAAATCGCAGAAATCACTGCCAGGGTCACAGGACGACAATTCACTCATCGTTGTTTATGTGCACCACGAGCAGATGACGAATTTGCTGCTTGCACGTCGCGAGTTTCTGTATCTCCGTGACGTCACACTGCTATGAAACGACACTTAGACGCCACCCCCTCGATACCTAAACCGAAAGTGTCTTTTTAAGGTGGCGCTAAATAAAATATATACGATGCATTCCCAGGCACCACAATAGTCGTTAATAGGTTTCTCGACACCAGTATTTTTATTTAGAGCAACAATGCGAAATTTTTAAAAATTCGTGTCAGTACTCCTTTAAGCTTCTTGTGCTTCGAAAGGTAGTCTCCACAATAGACTCATTGAGAGCTATACTTTCTCGTCATGAGAGGCACAGGAGGAGTAGAGTAAGAGCAAAGCACAAGAACTATCCGCGCCGAATGAAGTGTGAACAGCGCTCTGAACGCGCGGCTAGTTCAGGCCGTCTGCTGCCGACATCTAAGATAGGCAAGCGCATCCGGTTACCGATAGTTTTGCTTTTCTTTCCTTTGACATTTCATATTTTGCTTTGCCACTGGAACGCCACGTTAATGCTTTCCACTGATCGCAACTGGCGCAGCGCAGTTTCTCTGGCAGCAGCGTGCGTGAAACGAGCGCTCATAGCTCCCTTATAGAGTTCTCATATAGCTTCCATCTCTGCCTTGTTATCAGCGCCAAGCTGCGATGCGAACAGAGGGCGGATAGAATAGCGAAGCTCCAGTGCACGTGCGTTCAAGTCACCGGAGAGGCGTTGCTGTTTCGAACTCAATCGGTCTGAGGACGCGAAAACGAGTTCTCACTGCGCCGTCTCTTACAACGAGCATCTCGGGTGCGCGCGCGCCTGCTCGGTAGCCCCGCGCTCGCGGCCGCTGCAGTGACCAAATAATTTCAAAATTACCGTCTTCAGTGTGGGCGACACCTTTTTCGGTACCTGCTGGCCTTTTAATAAAAAGCAATTCAATCCTGCCTGCATTTTATACACTTGCTGGGCAAGAAGTCGGAATTGCCAATCCTTGCCTAAGGGTCTCATTGTAGGGGTCGTAACTATTAGTGCAACGATATTATGCAACATGTTTTCAATGATTATGAAAGCTGATATGGAGGAGAATAAGTAGACAAAGTTTAAGAAATATAAAAAATGTTTTTTTTTTAATTGTCGTCAGAAGTTTTCATTGTCCGGTGTTTCTTTAACTTAGCCCGATCATATCTCTTTACTGAAAAAGTTATATAAATATAAGATACGGCAGTGTGGTAGATAAGCATGCGAAGAACGCAATGCGCAGTTTTTGTCGGTTTGCTAGAAATATTTTTCGAGATAAAGACCTTCAAAGTAAAAAAAATAACGTTTCCTGGGCCAATTTTGAGGTTTTTTATAAAAACATCTACACTGCACATCAAAACTAAAAATACCCGAGCAGAAGCAGAAACATGCATATATTTAGTTAAAAAAAAACTTCAGCTACCTGACTTTAAAATATTTTGTGCAATTCATAACGAAAGTTGGCCAAAACAGCAGAGCGGATGAGCGCTCCACTCCACCTCCTCGTCATTATTGATGCTTCGAAAAAATTTTTGGCGGCAAAACAAATTGCGGATCTCTTCTTTCCACTAATCAGGCAATAATATATAAAATTTTGAAATAAATTTGAGACGTCGACCAGCCATCGATTGTTCGATCTTACGTGGAATCACCCAGTAATGCCGTAACACAGCAAAAACATTAAAATTTTACATGCGACATTTTGTCGCTGGTTTACAGACATTATAATTCCGAGATGCGAGTACAGCAGAATGGGGGAGAGAACAAACAGCGGTAACCGATATTCTAGTTCAGATTAACAGAAAGAGATGAACCTGTGCCGGCCATTTAATGCGTAGCAGAGACAACCGGTTTTCAGTAGAGTAGACCCTGGAAGCTGTGGCTCATACCCAGACTGGGGGATTGGCCAAGAACCGGTTGCAGCGCAGCGAAACGAATGCCAAGGGATGGGGAACGCAGCTGAGAATGGCAGTGAGTTGGATAGAGGGATCAAATCAAGAAGTCTTCAGGGATAGAATGGAACCAGCTCGAACAAGATAGCTACATCGTGCAAATAACATAAAATAAGCTGATAAGTATTATAATGATATTGAAGCGCCTGCTCCTACACTGAGATCACGGCTAAGCATAACGCCACTCTTCCTGCCGGCGGAGGACCATATTCTTGAACAATCCGCGCAGCAGCGGACAACTGACAAAGAAAGAAAGGTGACCGCATACCCGAGGAAGCAGGTACACCTGTAGCTTGACAAGATGAAGAAACGTTATCGGCAAGCGAATATCGGAAGAGGCTTCACGCAGGGAAATCCGTACCTGTCAGAGGACGCGGCGTTCACTTTAGGTGGCTCTCTGATGACCCGCTCACGCTAGCGGCACGGCAGCTCGCTGTTAGCCGTTCTCAGGCTGCCGTGTGCAAGCGGTTTCGTTCACTCACGTCAGCTGTTCTTTGCCGTTCGGAGAATAGGTCCGAGGCCCATTTTAGCGCCGTTCGCCGGCTGCTGGAGAGCGACGTGACCAATCAGCGATGGAGGAGCAACATCGGTGCGGCGCGTCGTCTGCTTTCGGCTTTTCGCGTCGTCTGCGTTTACCGCGGGACGCTTCGAGCTGCTTGATTTTTGCTCCGCGTTTTTCACTCTAGAATTGCAGATGTCGTCCGTGTCGTTGCCAGGCAGGGTTCCAGCAGGCAATGGAGTGTTTTAGTCTGCCCCGGTATTAAAAAAAAGCGTCGCGGGAAACCAAATAACGTGTCCCCAAGCTGGCGCCAGGTCAAGGGACGTCGGCTATGGAGCATTAGAAGCAACTAAACAAAAACGCGCAATTTATGTCCTCCGAGGTTTCGGAAGCAGCCATCTCGACTCACTAAGCCTACAGCATCGATTATTTTACTACGGCTCTCAAAAGCGGTGCCGAATCGGGACGAATAGAGTGCTGTTGAAGCTTAAGGACATGCATCTAAAGAAAATGGAAGCATGAGTTCGGAGCTTGCAAGCTGCAGGGCGCACGGCGGCCCCTTGGTAGATTTGAGGTGGACAACAACTGCTGTTGGCAGTGCGGCCATGTTTTTCGTAGGTGTGATTGCCTTGCCGGCGAAGCTTGTCGCGCACGTTGGACAGCTCTCGCGCGGGCGGCGGCGGGCGGCGACGTTCTACGGTACTGCGCCATTACGGCAGGCTTTCCGCTAGCATGGGCGGGCCATTAAAGGGCTGCTAAATCACCCAGAGGTCGAAATTTTAGTTCTCGCGTTGCATTTGTGCACGCGTCCACATCGAACGCTAGCAGAGTTAGACGCGTTTAATAATCGAAATGCGGTTCTTGCTTGCTTCGTTCTTTCCTACCGTATGCTGGTTTCGACGGCGCGTTTCTCTGACTATCCCAGGGCTCCTTCTCGTCCTGCGAGAAGAACGAATAGGGAGCGATCGCACTTGTTAGCAGGCAAGCAGTTTCTTGTTCGTCTATTCGACAGCGTATGATGCTCGCAACATGACCTAATCGGACAGGTGATGTCACTACAGCTGCTCAGGATACCGGAAAGGCACGGAGAGGAGCACACGAGCGTCTGTTGATGGTTTAGGGACCCTTTAAGAAGTAAGCCGTTTTGGCCTGAATAACAGAAAAAGACGCGAGCAGGAAAGGTCACCAGCGAACGGCAGCGCATGGACGCTAGAAAATGCGTCCGCTCTTTCCGGCACATGAGGAGAGCCCAAGTAACACCGGCGTATACAGATAGCGTTATCTACGATTGAACGAGTTAACCACGGTTCATTTTAAATACAGGTAAACTGCTCATGTGACTGGTGTATAAGAGGTCGATGCGCCTCCTAACACTTCGGGCAAAGTCAAACGATGTGCCACGGCCAGCTGCTTGGGGATTGCATGACATAACATCAACTTTTGCCGGGCTGAGATCTGTGGGACTTATTACGCTTTAGCTGCTAAATTTCTTAATATTTAGGGACGTTAGTATAAAGGACGTGGATGTGTCTTAAGCGTATGCGAGCGTTATAGATTAACAGTGAGGTCGCCCGAATTGATAATTGTGTACACATAAGTAGACATGGATATTAGCCAAGGCGTACACGTAGGCCCTGCAGGATGGTGAATATTAGCCGCATCGCGAAGCCTTTGGCTCCATTGACAGTCCCCCCACTGCGCGTGTTCGGAAGAGGTAATTAAGAGATTCGCAGACGTGATACGACCAGGCAACCAGTGTAACCTCTTACTAACGGCAAGAGCAAGTCATCAAGGCGCAGGCGTGTGCTTTTGCGTTCGACATAGCGCACCTCTTCCTCGCTGTGTAACAGGATGTGTCGCCTCCGTTGTGGGAGCCTACCTCTAGGGAGGGAAACCAGTAAAGGTTCAAAGGAAATTTCTGGAGCTTACCACAAGCGGTGGAGGTCTTTGTCTCCCAGACATACCAACATTCACGAGAACACAGAAGCTCTTCCAGGGTCGTAATTAGCCAGTGAACAGGCTATTATTATACTGGAGTGATACACTAGAAAGAACGTCCACAGAGACTCACTACATGGAACCAGGGGTTCAAACGCCGCTAGTATCTTACAGAGTAGCAAATAGCTTCAAAAGAACAGTAGAATGAATATGTTCATGCAATCTGGAAGAATTTTCCTCACAGGAGATCAGTGAAATGGTGACAAAAAGCAAACTTAGCAAAGATGAGTAAAAAGAATCCAGTGACACAAAATGGAAAAGATGGCGTTGCAATCCCGTGCCTGCCAAAGTGCGTGAGTTGGTTCAGAAGTTGGAGAGTATTGCCTGAGCGTGTGAGGTTATCACAATGGGGAGTAGTTCGAAATAACCACTATTTCAACGGCGGCTGTAGGGAAACGACACAACACGCAATGTTTGAGTGCTCATCGGCTAAAGGCGTCTGGCACATGCTGCAACGCCCCTTTAACATTCGTACATCCCGCATAAGAGCAGAGTGGTCTTTCCGTGACCTTGTACGTACTATGGCGGCGGCGCTCTTTAGAGGAAGCGCGCCGCAAGTCTTTAAAAGGCGCCTACCCCGCACGCAAGAAATTGCTCCTCATTTTGTAGAATTACATCGATGAGCAGGTGGAAAGAATTCATGGCTCCAATCCACGCTCTGAAGATTGTTGGGCAGCGAACCTGTAACCGACACCCAGAACGATTACTCAATGCGACGTTGCTTGAATGGTCTTCAGCATCAGAATCGTACAAAATTGAGATTGGCGTCTAACCTTCACCGGGAGCGCGCGATGGCCAAGAAGGGCGTCTGATTTTGCAGAACGGCCATACATGTTGCATCGTACAAAACCGTCTGACTGGACGTGTTCATAGCCGCGGCGCGTTGCTTTGGCTCATCGTCGACGGCCACCTCTCTACCTCCTCTTCGTCTATCTCCCATTCGTTCGGGAGAAGTTCGAAAGTGTCTGGATTGAAGCGAATCTTGATAAGCTTGAAGGGCGGACTGTGGAGATTAACGTCTACTAAATTCAGAATCTGAACCCTTGAAACGGGTGATAACTTTGTACGTTCATCGCTTACGCTGAGCGCATACAAGGAACGGCGTTGAGAACGCCTATTAAATTTCGAATCTGCACCGTTGAAGCGGAGCGTCCGAGCACGACGCCGTTTTATTATTTTGCCCCCGCGTTTATTGCCCACACGCTTTTTCTTTGCGCCCACGGAGACGCAACCCGAAATTAGTTTGATTACTCCATGCTGTGTTCTGGTGCCGTTTAGACAGAAGCAGGTAACTTAATCCGTATGCTTGACGCTGCAGTGATTTCCGTTGCAGAAGTTCCTACAGATATTTCTCCGGATTATTTTTTTTTTTGCCCAATGATTGCTACAGGGCATTATTGTTTCACAAACTTCGCCATGAACCATAGCTTTTTTATTCGGAAAACTTTACTCGCTCACTCTATGGTCGGTGTGAGACTGGACAAAATGAAATCAACAAGACACTGGGTGATGTGTGCAGTGGGCTACAAAGAAATATCGAAAAGAAAATCAAAATTTCGGAAAGTTGTCAGATTTGGTAACCAGATCTTGCTGTAATAAATTTTAGGTTTTGCGTAGCCTAATTTTGCTCGCTGCGTAGGTATTTGTTGAAGCAGTTATTATCAATGTCGGCTATTCTTTTTAATAAGGGACCTCGGACTTATGCAAACCAAGTATGACAATAACAATAAAAAAATATTCGCCCGTAATTACAATGCAATTTTTCAGCAATGCCTGTGTTTCAAACTGTTCTAGACTTATGTGAAAGAAGACAGTTTGAATGCACTGAAAATTATGTTTCCCCATTCTAGAGTTAACAATACCTCTATGCAGCAGGGTGTATTCTGCCGTAAGCAAAATAGGTTATCATATTCAAAATATCATTTCAAAATAGGCTCCTGCTTGGGCCCAACTTCGGCCTGCAGTGTCTCGTAAATAAATATATATAAATAGATATGCACCTATACGAAATAAAAATTTTGCCTTGGGTGTAACCTGTTTTTTTTTTTTATTATAGCCTCAAATAATACATTACCGGCTTTTTTGCGGTGTGAAGTTGCGTTATAATCGGTGCTGCGACACAGGACGCATTTTCTACTGCCAACTCGAAGCGGTATAAACGGCTGGTGCGATGTTCCGATACATAACTTGCGCCATTATTTTCGCTGGACCGGTTGTTTCTATATACAACCTTAGTTCAAAGCAGAACACGAAATTTGCAACTGCATCTTTAGTTATCAATGCCGAATAGAATCTACTAACAATCTAATTAAGATATATTGCGGAGACACCTGAATATTAGGTCGTGTATTACGCTCTACACGCCGAATGCCGACATTGTTAACGCGATAGCGTATAAGAGTTCGTTTCGCAAAAATTACAGGGTCGGCGTCGGGGTCGGTGTCGGCGCCGTTGGTTGTGATCGAAAATTCATGAGCTTGTCCGTGGCCGAAAAATGGAAAAAGATTCAAATGAAATAAATATTAAAAATGTTCGGTCGCGAGCGAGAATCGAACCCAGGCGGTCTGCGTGGCAAGCAGGTGTTCGACCATAGAGTCACGCTATTTCTTGAAACAGATTAGAAAAAAAAAGGAGCACTATACGAATGTAATGTAGTGGAAGGAGTCTCCTTAAAACATACAATATTGTGTGGCAGAAGCATACAATCGCACCAGGCGTCAAAACATGTGAACTGCGCAAAGAGTGGTTGTTTTAAAGGCCCACCCATTTAAAAGCCCTCGGACATATTTAATCATCATCAGCAAGACCATCGACCAAGTGAACATGTGTGTAGGATCGCGTATTGCCTTACGTACGGGTAGAGGACCCTTCGCTGATTCGCAAAAGGAATAATTATGGCGTAGTGGGCACTAAACGACTGTACTTGCAGTAGGCATTCTAGGATATTTTGAAACGGCCAGTGTTCCGCGCACAGTCGTGCGTTCTCTTACGGCATGGTTGAGGCATGCACCGAGAACCGTCGCTGGGCTATCAATTGAGAAGGCGATGCGCACGTCACCCGAATATGCCATTGCGTTCTACGTTTGTTGAAGGCGTAGCTCAAGCGTCCTCCAAGATTTTTTCAAAGCATGACACTCCTTCCAATGAATGATATGGTAAGGGTTCAAGACACATTTTAATTGCGCAGTAATATAGGGCTTTTATTGTTGATGCAACTTGTGCATAAACTTGTGGAGTATATTCTGACCTTTTACACTTGACAAAACAGTCCTTTCTTCGTCTTCACAGCCTAACGACAAGAGAGCTTCAACTATTATATTGCAACGTGTTCGATAAACATCGCGTTTCACGCGTACTCTACGTCTGACAACTGCTAAGTGTCCTGCTGTTATGCCACTCGAGTGACTGGCTGGAGTGAGGGATATTGGCGGCGAGATTGACCTATATGTGGCAGCACCTTCGCCCCGTTAGTGTGGATACAGGTTTCGTACGGTGCGTGGAAGTGTACGAGGCTGTTGTTTTCGCATCGTGATTCTGTGTTTCCGTATCTGCAGAAAACTTTTCGTTTTCGATGGTGAGATGCCACACTGCCGTACAGACTGTATAGAGCCAGGGATAAGCTTCCATTTCTATCCCACCGACGCGGATCGTCGTCGAGTTTGGCTTGTTAGGCTTCGTAACGGCAAGACGCCTTCCATGTACGCGGTGGTGTGCAGCAAGCACTTCCACGACGGTACGTTCAAGCGTTAGCGGACGAGAAAGGATGGGTGGTCACGCAGTAGGGGTGGTCACGCCGCACACCACCACCGAATTGAACTCCGCCATAAGATGCTTCGCATCTAATACATACCTTGGGGCAGTATGGTAGTTCAGTTATGGGGGTATGTCCATATTTCTGTTTCACAGTGTACTTTGCGTTCTGTCCCCATGATTGAAGCAAGTCTGTTGTTGATGGAAGAGTTAATTGCATTTCTTTGTTGATGTACAGTACGGTCCACTGTTAAATAGAACACTCCAATGAGCACCTTTCATTTTGCTGGCCCTCTAACAACAAATAGACAGGGAAAAATAGTTCATACACTGCACGAGTCTGTCAAAAAGAGGTAGAACTGTCAACCACCAGTAGTATTATGGAAATCTAAGCCACTCTGTTTTTGCAGGAGAGTGAAATCCAAGCATGCCCTGCACGCAAGTGTTCCCTTTAACAGTGGACCCGTCTGTACAACAGCACAGCAACACGGTGCTTGCACTTGTGAGATGTGCCCGAAAGGAAAAGTAAGCAAAATATTGTTCATTCTATTTTAATATTTACTAGGCGTCACTGATTCTAAAAAATTCACAGGGTCCTTTATGCATTCGACTAAGACGACTCGAAGGCGAAAGCCATCTTCTTTTTTTTTCTTCAGTCAATGTATTGAGCCTCCCCCTCCCCGTGAAGGCTCCCTGCACCTCACCTGGTTCAGCACTGCCTCAGTGATCGGCCCGCCGATCGCGGAGTCAGTGCAAAGCGGCGATGTCGTGATGGCGTCATCGTATGACATCACTTTATGTGATATTATAGTGACGTCACGAAAATCGGCGCTGTGTGACGTCATGTGATTACATGTTTTCTGCAGCTCACCTGGTTTTCCAGTGCCTTCGTGATCGGTCGCCGATCACGGAGGCAGAGCAAAGCGGCGATGTCATATGATGGCGTCACTATGACGTCACACTATTCGGCTATCTGTGACGTCATCAAGTGGAGGGGGCATAGACCCGGCACACCGGGTCCATGCTCCCTCCCCCCCCCCACGAAATTTTTTTTGCTAGGACATACAGCGTACAAAATGACACTTGACCACATGTGCCTGCCCGGCCCCCACTTCCGATCAACGAGGTGCCCCCCTCCCCCCCCCCCCCAAAAAAAGTTATGTTTCTGCCTACGTCCCTGGCCGACACGAATATGATTTCTTGATACAAATCAACAATGGTCGCTGCAAGGTCCAAAATCCGGATGGAGTTTCGCACAGACGCCAGCCACATCGAGATGCTTGGACCGCGAACTTCGAAATTCCGATTGGCCCTGGTCACTGTTAGGAGTGACCCTGTTCCGCATCGCCATGACCGCGATAAAAGCGGTCGTGTGACACTTGCACTACTTCCCTGCAGAGCATGTGCAGTTCATTTCTGCTATGTTCGCATCGCTGGTCAACTTCACGTCAGCTCGATGTGGGTCCTCGTCGTCCTCAACGACCTTGTCGCCTTCAACGAGACATCCGACACGGTCCCCAACATCTTCAAGAAAGGTGCTCAAAGGCACCATTCTTTTTCGTTTCCAGAGCACTGGAAACGAAAAAAAAAAGACGCATATTAACCTCACAGCACGTTAAAAGGCGACAAGCGCATATTGTGCGGTGGCATCAAGCAAATGCTTTTCGCATCGATGCATTTACGAAATATAGCAATTCACGTTACCAATTTCCGCGGTTAAAGGGAAATGAGATTTTAACAGGTTACGCACCATCGTCGTCAACATCCATCGTAAGTTCGCGAAGTACAAGCACCATATACGATGCTGCTCAAGCGACCATGGCTGACCGGCATCCACATTTCGGGGTTTCGTCTGTTCGCCGCTAGATGCCGACTCTGCTCGATCTCGCGGCCAAGAGCGGAGTTCGACGTTCACTGACACTATTGTCATTGCTGTCCTTAGAGACTGGCATGAACTACTCACACGAAACTTCGCTGCTGATTGATATCGCCATTACTTCGTACATGTGCTAGCTTTTTTTAAGAATGTGGATATTTACACCAGGACTTCTATCGTTTACCTCGTTGTGACTAGTGTAAAAAAACATTGTCGGAACTATTGCTATTGTCACGCCCAGCCATGTATAAATTTCTTTATGTTTGCTAGAAGAAACATGGCGATGACGAATACTTTGCACCGTGTGCCCCTTTTCTTGCTCAGAAAAGAAGTGTGGGCGAACAGCGACATTACATGCGATCTGCTGAACCTGGGTAAGAATACAATCGGTTCGGAAAGCACCTGATATGCTTCAAAGCAATTCGCCAGAAAAGTATGAGAAAATATGTCGCATTTTTGTAATCAGAGTACGTTACCTCTTATTGGGATGACGTCAGGTTCACCTTGACAAGACATTAGTGACACATATGCCAAGGCTGAAGAGTCGGTTGAATAGTGGGTGCGATATCTCCATATGTGTACTACACTATATAAATAACAGGGCTCCTAATTTTTATTCTTTAGTTCCCTCCTCAGGAGGTGCGAATGTCACATCAGCAAGTTACTTCGGCACTCTACGGTGATTTCCTCAAGCTATTTCTAATATTGATAACCAACAGAAGAGTCATCTTCTTCTAAACAAGCTACTTAACATATCTAGACCGGCTTTCGTTGTCGTACAGGCACATGAAGTTATACTGCCCAAGTTGCATTGTGTCATGCTTTATAATGTAATATTTTGGGCACTGCTGACTGCTGCTGATACTCCCGACGCCTGTTTATTTTATGTACTGTGATATTGTGGTAAATATATCTATGGACAAACGTTGTACTTGGTACAGAGAAGGTTTTTTATACATTTGCTATACCAGTTGACGTCGCACAAATTACATCGAAATAGAAATACAACGGTAGGCTCACGTGCCGAACAAATACCTTCGATTGACGTGTAGTTTCCTTTGTCTTCAATATGGCAGACCATATTTCAGTTCGAGTGTAACAGCTCGCGCGCGCGAGAGAGAGGCATAACTTCATTTTTGACCTTGCTGGGGTCAAGGGAGGTGGTGGCCGGACTACTAGCCCTACCGGAGTCCCCCTTCCTCAAGCGGCGGCCAGACCTTGGGTCTTGGCGGCGTCTTCAGGCAGCCGGAGTGCCCAGAGTTGACTGGCATGCCAACATTTGTCTCCGTAGGCTAAAGTTCAAAGCAGTGCTCTTTCAGGATGTTTCTCTTTGCTTGCGCGCCTTGGGAAATAAATTAAACTTGTCTCCTTTACGGTTTCGACCACCAGCTAGCTAGACGTCTGACACATTTTTTTCAGTGCATATGCTTTTTTTAATCTACCGCACGAGTTACTTGCTCGTACATAAAAATCTGGCTCCGATATTTACGACATCTAAAACGTCTAAGCCACCTATACTACAGGCAGCGTGGCCTTTCGAAGTCGTTTTTTTTTTTTGGCTGTGAAGCGCATGCCTGCCACTCAACAGCTTGGACGGCACTTTTAGCAGGTCATTTGTATTACTAAACAGTCGGGCTCATTTCCATAATTACGCACTGTCGCAAAAGCTCATTATCGTCGCACAATGGCGCCTTTATATTTCCTTTCGTTTCAAACCTCTCGGATTCAGTTCGACCACGTTGTTCTATTAGTGGCATTGATGAACTGCTTGTGTTTACCTTGCCTCTCTGAGAAAGGAGCCCGGGTAATATTAAAAGGATAAAAAAAGAGAGCCTCCGGTGGTACAATGTCTCTTGTGTTTTAAGGCAATTGGAGGAAGGGAAGAGGAAAGGACCAATCACCTTGCTGGTTACGAGTAAGTTTAGACAACTTGTGTGGAGCGCTAGGACAAGAGCCAAAATAATCTCCGTTTAGTCCAAATTTAGACAAGAAAAACGAATAGTCGAAGACCGAAGTGCGTGTTTTTTTTTTCTTGGGAACCCTTGAGCTGTCCCATTCTCCCATGAATAACCGTCCTTCTGAAGTTATACTTACGGAGGCACGAACCTATTTTCGCAGGCGTCCTCACCCATAAATTTCAAAAAAAGACCACGGCGCTATCCAAAGCGAGGTATTAAGTCTCATCGCATCGTTCACGTAACGGACGCATTTTGCCTTTTCGACGTTCGAACCACTGTTGGGCGAATACCTTGGAGTCCGAGTAGCGTCACAAGACAATTCCGTTGGAGATGCGCAAAGTGGGTGCGCGATTTTCAGATTTCACGCTCTTCGACAAACCGACTAGATATAATAATGACGTTAAAAAATGAATTTGAGCTTGCGGAGTCCAGACAAATTGAGAAAAAAGATTGATATGCAAGAGGCGTGCTTTCTGCCACAATGTGCAGACGCTCCATTCTTATGGACGGTTTTCCTCTTGAAACAGCTGCGAAACATTCACTCTTGCTACCTAAGTACGCACAAGTTCGTAAAGGACAAACAGAGGAAAGTGTAGAAGAGTAAGAGACATAAAGAGCACGAATAAATTTGCTGTAACACTAAAGATCACGCACTCGCCCAAATGCAGTTACGCAATTAGAGCGATAGACCTCGTCGTATGGCATGCAAGCGAACGAGAACTACTGTGTCGCAACACCGGGCTGACTACGCCCCACCTTGCAGTGGCGAAGTTGTACTGCGAATGTGGTAGTGTGTGTGTCAGGACTGCAGTGCATAGCAATGATCGTGTAGTGGTGCAGCTCCTGCAATGATTGAGAATGGGGCATAGCGCTAACACACACGGACGAGGAAGAGACAACAGGACAGGCGCTGCAATCGCGAAAGGCTGAAGTGCACCAGGGCGGTGCCTATGCCACTGTACTGTTCTCGCTGCTTTTGACGCGGTTGTTTACTATTCCTGTTCGCACATTTCACGTCTTCCAGTGACAGTTTCCACATCCCCAAATGCCGAGACTGCTGACTTGCGCACAAAACATTGTCATTTAGTGTCGTTCGTAAGTTTATAATAATAACAATAATAATAAAATATGGGGTTTAACGTCCCACAACTACGATATTATAAGAAACAGGCCGTAGTGGATTTCTGCGGAAATTTCCACCACCTGGAGTTCTTTGAAATGCACCTATATCTAAGCCCATGGGTCAGAATTCCGAGTCTATCGCAATGCGGCCGCTCCGGCCGGGCTTCCATCGCGTGACCTTCGGGTCAGCAGTCAAACATCATAACAACTAGACAACACGGCGGTGTTGTGCCTAAATATAACTGTAGTTTACCTCTAGAATCTCGTGAAGAAAATGTGTTATTGGTAGAGGGCGTATAGTGAAGGTAACCACTATATTGTTTTATCGTATCTCTCTCCATCAGCCATTATCTACCAGAAACACGATCAGCGCCAATTGAATTTTTTCAAATGTGTATTGGGTGCGTGCTCAACAATACTACTTCAGAATGGCGTGATAGCTCCTCCTGCTGATAGTATTTAATTGAACTTGTGTATGTGAATGTACCCGTAATTAACGATTCTTACCAACAGAAAAAAAATTCTTACCGGTATTTTGGAACGCCTCTACGACGCGCCATTTCGCGAATGCCGCACCTTAATTGATTGGGAGAGGGAAGACGACAAATCACGCCTTTCGAACGAACCTAGTTGATATAATTAAAAATGGTGACCTCAGTTTTGTAGAGCATACGCACAGTCAATCATTCTGGGAAAATTTCACTATGGCGTAATGGAACAGCGGAAAGAAAGCACGTGGGTTCTCAGGAAATTCGCATATTTTACCATGCCACAAATAGTGCTCTCGTGGGCGGTGTTTAAAATGTTCAGGTGTGTTCTGGGCCTAATTATGTACATTGTGCTGCGGAACAACGCATGGCCACCGTCCACTGCTTTCGTGGCGTACACATTTCCCTAAGTTCAGGTAATGTTCCGTTTCTTAAAAAAACACAGGACCCCTCTTTTCTGCCTCAGGTTTCTAACCTTTTACACGAGATATAAAGACGCCTCAAAGGAAAAAAGTAGTAATGGACCTAAGTATGTGTATGTGTTTATGTCAGTAGGGGCATATTCTGTTAGGTGGTTAGTTCCGAAAAACAGCAGCTGCTGCAAGGTTCACCATAGCGGGCGACACTGAAATAATTCAAATCCTCTGGCATTCATTTTGTGAACATAAGAAGCCCAATACACGCAGCTTCATAGTAACTGGTATTCTCTATCCGGCAAGTCTCTTTTTAAGCAAAATCTATCACATTGGGCTACTGTGGTAATGTGGTTCAGATACTTATCCCCGTTACCTTGGATGCTTCAGATGCTCTACTGAAAATTTCAACTGTATTTCACGTTTTATTTCACGGTATTTAAGTTACATTATAGACAGAGCAATAGAAACCTGATTTTTGTTCCTCTTCCCTGCGACCCCAAACAACATGTGGAATTAGTAATGCGGAAGTTGTGTCTATTTATTTATTTATTTATTTATTTATTTACTTATTTATTTATTACGTATACCTACAGCGCCCGAGTAGGCCATTGTTGTAGTATCGGTGAGAGTATCGTACTCTCACCGTTAGTGCTCTGCGCATTGCAGCCGTCGAATTCCGGGAAAAACAGGTGCCAAAGAGCAGAGAACGTTGATTAGGCCCCAGGAGGCACTACCTCCACAAAAAAATCCTGCGATAATGTTTTTTTTTGTGTGTAGGCCATATAGTAGTTTTAAATTCCGCGCTAAATCCTGCGCTAACGGTATTCTTGTGCAGGTCTTGCTTTAGTCCTTAAAAATTGGGGGACGCTTAAGCTTCGCCTTTAAGAGTGTAACGCGATAGCGATATCCTGCCCCTAGTGCGTACTTCGACCACTTCGTACATACTCCATGTATGTTTTTACTCGAGAAGTTCAGATTGTGCATTACTGCAATGTAATTGACAAAGTGCAGAGTGGTCGCATAGCCGCAGCACGCCGAGCTTTGGTGTCTACCTTCTCTGCCTCCATCTTGCGTGGCCGCCCTCGTTGTCGTGCGCCACTTGACACTGATGCCCCACCAAAACTCGCCGATGAGGAAGACATCGCAATGCGGTTGGCGCTTGTGCACGACACAGAATCTATCACAAACGTGTCAAGAGCCCGGTGGTGTGAGAGAATGTCTGTGCGCGTGACGTTTTTAGATGCGAAGCAGCTTATGAACGAGGCCTGTCCCCCGACGTGACCAGTGCCTCACGTGCCACTAGATGTATGGAAGAAAGAAGACAACGAAGTGCTGTCTCGAGCGGAGAGCTCGCGCATGGTGTGCAGAAAGGAATGTTTGCCTGAGATATGGACGTGGGATAGAGCACTCGCTCCACTGCGGCGCGTGCTCTAGTATAAATCATGCAAGGTACCCACTACGCCAAAAATATTGCAAGGTGCCCACTTCGCCATAAATCATCGTCACTCATGCAAGGTACCCACTACGCCATAAATCATGCAAGGTACCCTTAGATGCGAAGCAGCTTATGAACGAGGCCTGATAATTTCAAATACGCGTTATATTAAATACCAAGGAAGGAAAAAAAAAAGAGAGGCGTGGCTGTGTGGTAGAGCACCTGCTTGCCACGCAGACGGCCTAGGTTCGATTCTCACTCGGACCCAAGATTTTTATTATTGATTTTACTTCCATCACCAATACTTAAGCGCGCACAGACAAGGACTTAAGTACCGCTTAAGTATCGGTGATGGAAAACCAACTAGCCCAAAAAATCAGTGCTCCTTGATTTCATTTGCAGCTTTCTTGATTTTTCGGTCATGGACAAGATGATTTTTCGCTCACAGCCAACGACGCCGACACCGACGCCGACGGCGGACTTTCTGCAAAACGAGCTCTTTAACGCTATCGATATTATTGCGCCTAATGCAGCTCCACGGCCACGAAACCCGAGGAAAGGCGTAGTCTCCACCAAAGACGCAATTAATGACGGCCCGCCATGATGGTTCATCTTCCGAGCCCAGCATCGCCGACAACAGCTACACAATCGCCGCGAAAACAGCGCGCAGTAAGTGACGTCACACCCCAGGCGATTTCGTCCGCGCATGCGAAACTCGTCAAACTACGACGCATGTATCTTGCGCAGCTGTGCCAACAATTACTTCGCGAAAGCTGCGAGAACGGCAGATAGCTGGTGACGACACATTGTAAGTATAAGATTGTCCACCCATCCAGTACCCTTTGTGCAAGCTAAATAAATCATATTCACACTAACAAATTCCCACCATTGAAGTCGGGACCCAACAGATAAAATGAGCCGCCAGTCGTTGGAGTGCGTCCAAGCAAAATTGTCTTCGTTAGCCATATGCTGCACGCAAGCCGATCATCATCACCACAGTCAGCCTACTTTATTTCCCATATACGATGAAGACCTCTCCCAATGATCTCCACTTTCCCCTGGACTGCGAAAGCCGATTATGTTCTATGTGAGAAAGTTTCTTAATTTCAACACCCCACCTAACCTCCTGCCGTCCTTGCCTCCATTTAACATTTCTTCGTATCCGATGTTTCACTCTTAACTGACCATGGGTCAGTTATCAGTGACGGTTTTCATGACGTTAACTGGCAGGGTTCATTTCTTTTTTTTTACTATCAACAGAGATATCGCCTCTCTCATTTTGTTCTCTGATCCTATGTGCTGTCTCCCTCTCCTATTGTTATGCGTATCATCTTTCGTTCCAGTTCACGCGGCGTGGTTCTTAACTTCGTCTCCAGTGTCTTCGTTAGTCTTCAACTTGCTGCCCCATATATTAGTACTGGCACGGTGAATTGAAGCAAATCAAAACCGAACTAGTTGAATCTACCCGAAAATATAGAATTGGACGTTGCGACAGTCTCATAGAGGTTTTAGAAGAACAAGAAAAACAAACGTATGCAGTTGCACGCTCTGTGAAAGCAATAGGAAGCACGGAGCAGTGATTGACCTGCCCTTCAACGAAAGCGCGTGCTGGCGTTCCAAACTTGCAGCCTACTCGGTATTGATGGCAGGAATAGAATCCTTCATTTGTGATGCAGTGGCGCCCTCTCTCCTCTTCACAACCTTTTTTCTCAATCTCACTTGCTTTTTCCACCCCCTTGCTGAACTAAACTATACACGACTATGCTATGCTTTACGCTTCCCCTCCAGCCTTCCGTCCTCCTCACCGACACTCTCCTTTCCCTCCGCATTGCTACACTGTACTATACACGGCTATGCTATGCTCCAACCTCTCTATCATTCTTTCTGTCCTTCTCGGATTCACTTTCCTTTCCCCCACCCTTACTATACCATACCATGCATGGCTATGCTATAGATTGTTTTGACTGCGTGACACAATACATAGCTATGCCGTGCTTTACCCTCTCTCTCGCCCACTCCATTCCCTCCTCCTCACCCTTACTTCCCTTTGTCGGCCCCTTGCTATAACTTACTATAAAACAATCGTTAGTGGCGCCTGTCCTGTCTTATCTCATGTGTTCGTCTTTCTTAGCCCAAAAATCAAGATGTTATGTACTCACCAACTCGCCCAGCAACAAGTTATTACTATACATGGCTATGCTATATACATGGCTACGCTATACATGGTTTTTCCTGCGTGACGCCAAGCGACATGAGACGACGACGAAAGCATACGATGACAGCATACGATGAGGGCATGCGATTACAGCATACGACAGCCCGGGAAGTGTTCCGCACTTGACAGCAAAGCTTACGACACAGCTAATGTATGTGAGGCATCATTGGATTCCATATTATTCTCACCAGCTTACAGTTTTTGCGGGTCGTTTTATTACAGTTTAACACAAAAAGAACCCTGCTAAGCTTTTATCATCTTCTGAACTTTCAGTTTAATCTTTTCTACCCATCTTCGTGATGTTTCTTTTTATATCAAGCGTGCACGCTGTACAGTCTTCTCGTTCCAACGCCCCAGTAAAGTTTACTAAAGTACCGAGTGATAGATGAGCTTCGTGCCTCGCGTGATAGATAAACAATCTCTCCAAGATGCTGAGGAACTCAAAACCGAGGCGCGATTGGCTTACGGAGGCCTGCAGGGAAAAGCACTTGCAGCGTTGCATGCTGATGAGGACGTCTAGACGATGCCTCAAAGGAAGCGTTCGATGCGTGTGGCTAAGGAAACGAGGAAAAAGCAAGAACAGGACAAGCGAAAAATGCGCTCGCAACGAAAGAATGAGAAGAAAGTTAAGCACAGGTGGAGCTATTTCAGAATAAACACGATTGAACGTTAAGTAAAAGACCTTCGCGAAATCGCTGGAACCCGTGGCATAGAGCGGTGTATTTTGGAAATAGTCGTGCACAAGCTTGCACTTCCAAGTATTCGTGATGGATGAAGATTATTTCACAGTCTCAATGTGCTCTGGAATGGAAGTCTTAGGCAATCACGCAATTTCTCATTACCGCATAAATATTGAACCGGGTACAATTTAGGCAGTACATTTTTTTTGTTGCCTTATTTTTTATAACTCAATGTCTTTGTGCAGTTGCCCTACTTGCTACGTTTAGGCACCATGCGAAACATCTGCACGCTCTATCAAAGGTTCAGAGTTTTCAACATTTAAAAAAAATACTAAGTCAGACCACATGCGTTTTAATGAAACAGAAGCAAAAAGTCTGATCGTCACGGTTTCTGTCAAGCATTGCATGGCATCATATTGGTATAGCGCAGCTCAGTTTGAGCATAAAGAAAAGAGGCTACAGCGAAGAAGGACACACAGGCAACAGGATGAGCGCTAAACTTCCAACTTTTGTTTATTGCATGGCCCTACAGCACATTATATGGCTCAGCTCACAGCGCACGTGACGCCGCTACCTGTCCAAAAAACCAAACATGTGACACAGCACACGTGACCAGAAAACGCAGTTTACGCAAATATCACATTAACTGCACCTCACTGCACACGCTCTAGAAAATTGATCTCTTTTTCAGATAAGGCTATAGATGGCGTACTCACACACAGCTTCACACATTTCGCAATAGCATTCGCCTCAATGACCTCACGTGTCAACTGATTACGACTGCGGCCCAAAACGACACAACCGTCAAACAATGAAGTGCGTGCACACATCTTACAATGCATAGCCAGGAAACTGCCTGAGGAAACCTTAATTTTTACATTGCAACAATGCTCGCGTAGGCGGTCATTGATACGCCTACCCGTCTGTCCTATGTAATCCGCATCGCACGACAGAGGGAACATATACACAACAGCTAGGGAACATTCCACAAACCTAGTCACATGCCTCTTTCCACAGGCGGGTTGCGACTCCTTCATAGGATTCGTCAGCTTGCATAGTCGAATTAGTTTCTGTGGAGCAGAGAACACTACGCTAACGTTTTCTCTCAGGTCTATCTTCTTCAAATGGAGTGAAACTTTATGCACATACGGTATGACACTGGTTTTTCCAGCATCTGGCACACCATTGTTCTGCGGACGTCCCCGCTTACGTGAACCGTGCAACAAGCACTCAGCCACTGACACCTTCACCAACACTGGATAGCCCGCCAGGGATAATCGCTTGCTTTGTCCTGCAAAACTAGCGGCCATCGTGTGATGGCATGACTTCATCAAGGCATTCCTAAAGCATGCTCTGGCAACCCCTCGTTTAATTAGTTTTGAATGCGCTGAATTGTACTGCGGGAGATGCTTTTTCTGAGCGCGGTTCATAGCCCCAGCAAGTATGTTCTACTGAACAAAACAGACGAAGGTCAAGAAACCGGGTGGTACCATCTTGCGGTATTTCATACGTAACGTCAAGGGGAACCAGACAATCCTTAATGGTTGGCAGAATTTCTGCAACCTGACGTTCAACGTCGCTTGAGGCACACTCATAAAAACAAATCGTCAACATAACGAAAAGCTTTGCGCACTTTCGTCTGAGTGAGCTTATCGGACAGAATGACATCGCGTCGTGATAAAAAAAGGTCGCTGAGTATGGGTGCAATGCACGATCCTATACATACCCCCTTCTTCTGTAGATAAACGGCATCATCCCATTTAATAAATGTTGACACGGGATAAAAGTTTAAAAGATCCGAAAAATGGCTGCTAGATATCAAGGCATCATTCTGGAACTTCATGGCCCGATATTCGTCAGTAGACTGTTCCACTACTTCTAGCAGGTCTTTGTGAGGAATGGAGTAAAGAAGATAGTTGATGTCAATAGAAAAAGCTTAGTAACCTTTGTCAGCATTAGTTTCTAAAAAAATTGATTATTTCATCCGAGTTCCTTATCAAGAAGGGGTCGTTAACTGACAAACACTTAAGCTTGGCTTGTAAAAACATTGCTACTGGCTTCTGCCAGGAGGCATATTCTGACGCAATTACCCTTAGGGGAACGTCCAACTTATGGGTTTTTGCGCTAAATTGAACCAACAGGCGGTCCCCTTTGCTGCTTGCTATGGACTTCTGTAATTTCTCAAGGTTGAACTTCTTGCAAAGCTTAACAGCTGAGGACTGTACCTTGCTCAGTGACACATCGTCGCGCCGGTTGAAGACCGACGCGACGATGTGTCACTGAGCAAGGTACCAATACGATTTCATATAGCAAGATGCCAATACGATATCATAAAGCACCAACTTGCCCATTCTGCAGTACTTGTCATTGCATGGCATTTAGCAACACCTTACAGGCTCGTTGAGATGTGTTTGCTGGATGTTTTAACAAAGGGCTTTTGTGAAAAAGCTAATTATTTATTGCTCTATTGTCTCATGACACAAATATGGCTGAGGAGGGCTTGAACAAAACTCCGCAAACTCTGAGATGATGTTATGCAAGATGACGTATGCAACGTGGCTGTATATGGGCTGTTTGCTCAGGGCTGTGGCTTCAGAGCCGGTGGCCAGCTAAGGCGCTCAGAGACGACACATAATGCGAGGGTTATTTGGGAGGAGACAACATTTACTACACGAAGCCCAATGCCAGCTGCCTCGCTTCTTGGTCGCCGCACTTAGCTCAAGACCAGGCTGGCTGCACGTGTCACGCGTGCATGAGCAAGACCCATATGGTGGTGAGGATGGGTGGCAGCTGGCGTTCCATCAGGCCTTAAAAACATCACGTCTTAAAGTGCCTGGAAGGTAAGTCAGAAAGTCGTAAACGTTATGAATTTGACAGCAATGACTAAGGAAACAAAACCACTCCATACATGATTACGTTTGAAAGAGCTTCTAACAACGTATACTAATACCCCTTAATAAAAACGACGTGCGAGTTACCATACATTCGTCGCAGCTATTGCCTCCGAGCGAACATTGTGCTGCAATGTCTCTTTCTGATGAAAACGTTAATGGTTCTCTAAGAAATGGTGACGGCGATAACGTTCGTAAGAAAAGATGGGAGCTCGCGGCTTCATTGGACGTATTATTAGCGAGGCCTGCTTCCCAATGTCCGGGAGCACCTGCGAACAAATACATTTGCGTATTTGGCGCCAGCCTAATTCAATTGTAGTATTTGCCAGGCGTGACGTAGTATCAACCAAATCAGACCTACTACAATATAAGGGCAACTTTGCGTCATGTAGGCAATTCTATGTACACGTTACGGTGCATCACGTGAAGCCAACCAAAAGAATTTCCTCACAGGCATCACCAGACAGACAGACAGACAGACAGACAGACAGACAGACAGACAGACAGACAGACAGACAGACAGACAGACAGACAGACAGACAGACAGATAGATAGATAGATAGATAGATAGATAGATAGATAGATAGATAGATAGATAGATAGATAGATAGATAGATAGATAGATAGATAGATATAGATGGACAAACGGGCGGACGGACGGACGGAGGGACAGACAGACAGACAGACAGACAGACAGACAGACAGACAGACAGACAGACAGACAGACAGACAGACAGACAGACAGACAGAGGACTTTATTCAGGTCCTGAGGAACTGCGTTGTGACACCTAGCAGTCGCGGGCCACTCCCACGTAGGGACCGGAAGACCGTGGTCCTCCGCCCTTTTGCAGGCCCTCTGGAGAGCCCGAAGTTGAACCGAGAGGTTGCCGCTGTTAAGGAACCTGCCCCTCGAAGAGAAAGCAGAATTTCTACACTTTCGTGTTCTGTCGGCGTGCAGCTTCTGCGTTTCTGTGGCTGTTTGGGTATCCACTGCTTTAACATTAAAGAGCTCTCAACGAAGTTTGTTTAAATTAGGGATGCACTTTAACAATAAGATATTGCTGGATATATATTTCTTGTACGCTGCTGATTTTATGCGCATAGTGTGCAATCACCGTTGTGATATAGTGCACTATGGCCAATGTACGCATTCCATTAGTCTTAATTAGAGATGAGTTCCATGATCCTAGGACACTGAGTTCTAACGCTGCCTGCCTTGCTATGTTTTCATATCTAGAAAGGAAATATATGACGGAAGTGTCGCAAAATCACGAGTTAGCGTGTCTGAATATACAGGCAGTACCTACTCGAAAATCTCGGAATATGATATCCCATGTTAAGGCAGGTAGCGCAAAGAGACACGGACACAAGCGAAGAATAAGTGCACAGGACAAGCGCCAACTTCAAACTAAAGTTTATTTCCTGAATCCTCGCCTATTTATCTTATATCACACCACCACATAGTCACCATGGAGAGAACAACTGATACTGCTGCGAATGTCATGACGCCGACTCACCTTAATCATCTCTTATACCTAAAATGATAACAATACTAAAACGCGCAAAACCGCGCAGTCAAACACTGATAACTCGAAAACATCACAATAAGAACACGCATGCTCAGAATAGAATGTTCCTATTACGCGGCAACGGTAGCAGCGAGGTTGGCCGAAAGAAAAGCTATCTCACACGGGAGTAGGCTCAGTGAAGCCTGGCTAACACATACAGAATCGCTCTTGAAAATTAAAAACGCTTCTACAATCTCTCTGGACAGCTTGTTCCGGTTCCGGTACATCACCGCCGTGTCAGACAAAAGTGGATCACACCCGCACTGCCGGCAGTGCATCGCGAGATGCGAGTATGGCGAACCTTTTAGAGAGCTGAAATGTTCTCTGAGCCTGATGTTCAAACATCTGCCCGTCTGGCCTATATATTTACGCCCGCACGAAAAAGGAATGCAGTACACAACGTTAAGAGTGCACGAAACGAACCGCATACCGTGCCTAACGGTACAGATCGCCGTTCTGTGATCTTCCTTGCTGCACATGCGCCTCTGCAACTTTGGACAAATGGCTCCCACCTTGTTTTTTGCCGTGAAAACAATGTCAACGTCATGACGTGAAGCCACCTTTTTGACGCGATGAGAAAACCCGTGGATGTACGGTATAACCGCGAAACTGTTCCTCTCTACCGTTTGACCCTTTGACGTACTCTGTGCTCCCGATTTTACTGTCCTTAAACATTTGAAGGCGGCCGCGGCAATAATAGACTCTGGGTACCCAGCCTTCTGAAGCCTTTTCACCTGTCCATTCATACTTTCTGTCATCAAATGTTCGCAAGATTTCTTTAGAGCTGAGTGAATGCAAGAGAGAACGATACTTTGCTTAACCAACTTCGAATGGGAAGAATTGTAGCTCAGCAGGGCTTTTTCAGACCGAGGCATGTATTGCCAGCATACATGCGAGCCTCCCAGCGTAATCCGCAGGTCGAGAAACTGTATAACATTGTCTTTGGGTGTTTCAAACGAAAAACACAAACCTTGGCCGTGCTCTTCAAAAACCTTTAGTACCTCAGCTATCTTGAGGCCAAAATCTTGCGTTTGAGCAAAAATCAAGTAGTCATCGACATACCTCACAATTTTTTGTGTCACACTACCAAGACGGCTGTCGATGCCTCTGTCCACCTTGGCCAAAAATATGTGACTCAAGATAGGCGCTACTCGAGACCCTATACACACGCCTGATCGCTGCGCGTATACACCTCCTTCCCATGAGATCAAGGTGGAGCGGAGGTAGACAGTTAGCAATTCTAAAAATCCTTCGGCCGATACACCGCACCTGGACATGAAGGAGACCTCGTCATTATCAGTACATATACAATCTCTCACACTCAACATGAGGGCGTCCTGGGGCATGGAATAGTACATGTTCTCGACATCGATGCTGAAAGCGCCGCAACCCACCGGATTGTCTTTGTCCAAAAAATCTACAACAGACGCGGAACATGGAATATAGAACGGATCGTTCACATGCAAAGACCCTAAATGTTTCTGAAGAAACCCCGAGACCAACACCAACCAGGTGTTCCTTTCCGAGACTATTGATCTAGACGGAATTTCCGGCTTGTGGGACTTAGCCGTAAAAAACACTTCCATCAACAAGTGTTTGCTTTGTTTAACACCAGCAGCTAATTTGTCAAGCGACAATTTCTTGAGCAGTTCCACAGCACGAGCTCTCACCTTGGTTGGCTCGTCACGCACCTTGTGGAAGTTTCTGTGCACGGCTGCCGCTCCCTTTTCTAGGAAGGTACCCTCCTGCATGATGACGAAGAAACCCTCCTTGTCTGAAACGACGGCAGTGAGGCCAGACGCATTCAGGAAGTGCACTAAGGCACCAGTGCCCTTGGTACGCGATGACTGCAGACCGAACCTTGAAACCACATTCACGCACTCCGCGATGCACGCCCCTTTTGACTCCTCAGGCACCTGAGCCGCAACGTTCCGTGATAAGGACAGCAAGTCTACTGGAGGAAGGCGTGAGGGTAAGCAGAACTTGGGCCCGGAGCGCAGCAACTTTTCTTTGTCCGGTGGAATGGATTGGTCACTCAGGTTCAAGTAGGTCCCCCGCGTCTCACCAGGCTTCTTCTTCGGAGGCAGACCCCGCCGCACATGGCACCACAACCACTCAGCAGTTTGATAAGCCACCGTAAGCCAACTTTCATAATTCTTCTGCGACCTCCAATCCTGGCCGTCTTGTTTGCAGGCAACACGTAGGCAATCCTTGAAGAAACGAACTTGGTGCCATAGCTCTGCCCTCAAAAGTAGGCAGAATCTTTTCGAGTGGCCTGCGGAAGGACGCAACACACCACACAGGGCTTCAACTTCCGGCAAACATAACGCCGCCTTCGCGTACCACGACGTCGTTCTTGCTCGGCAAATGTAGATTGCGATGAGTGACGAAAGAGTGGCGGGATTCGAGAAAATGGCAGAAATCTTGCGAACATTTGATGACAGAAAGTGTGAATGGACAGGTGAAAAGGCTTCAGAAGGCTGGGTACCCAGAGTCTATTATTGCCGCGGCCGCCTTCAAATGTTTAAGTACAGTAAAAACGGGAGCACAGAGTACGTCAAAGGGTCAAACGGTAGAGAGGAACAGTTTCGCGGTTATACCGTACATCCACGGGTTTTCTCATCGCGTCAAAAAGGTGGCTTCACGTCATGACGTTGACATTGTTTTCACGGCAAAAAACAAGGTGGGAGCCATTTGTCCAAAGTTGCAGAGGCGCATGTGCAGCAAGGAAGATCACAGAACGGCGATCTGTACCGTTAGGCACGGTATGCGGTTCGTTTCGTGCACTCTTAACGTTGTGTACTGCATTCCTTTTTCGTGCGGGCGTAAATATATAGGCCAGACGGGCAGATGTTTGAACATCAGGCTCAGAGAACATTTCAGCTCTCTAAAAGGTTCGCCATACTCGCATCTCGCGATGCACTGCCGGCAGTGCGGGTGTGATCCACTTTTGTCTGACACGGCGGTGATGTACCGGAACCGGAACAAGCTGTCCAGAGAGATTGTAGAAGCGTTTTTAATTTTCAAGAGTGATTCTGTATGTGTTAGCCAGGCTTCACTGAGCCTACTCCCGTGTGAGATAGCTTTTCTTTCGGCCAACCTCGCTGCTACCGTTGCCGCGTAATAGGAACATTCTATTCTGAGCATGCGTGTTCTTATTGTGATGTTTTCGAGTTATCAGTGTTTGACTGCGCGGTTTTGCGCGTTTTAGTATTGTTATCATTTTAGGTATAAGAGATGATTAAGGTGAGTCGGCGTCATGACATTCGCAGCAGTATCAGTTGTTCTCTCCATGGTGATTATGTGGTGGTGTGATATAAGATAAATAGGCGAGGATTCAGGAAATAAACTTTAGTTTGAAGTTGGCGCTTGTCCTGTGCACTTATTCTTCGCTTGTGTCCGTGTCTCTTTGCGCTACCTGCCTTAACATGAGTTCCCACAAACTAGCCCAGTTATCCGTTCTCGTATGATATCCCACGTAGATGTCCCGCTATAGAAAACAAATAATAAAAAGAGGCTAACACCATAGAACCTTGGGACAGGAATAAGGATCGCAAGGGCACAGAAATAAAAATGTTTAAATCTCAGATCACATTTCTAAATATATTGATAATTTCTAGTTTTTAGCTGCGGCATCTAGTTAACGCTAACGGGGCCCTGCAACACTTTTTGAGCATGGTCAAAAAACGCTGCCGATCAGCAGTCGAGGCTTCCGAGAGCACGCCAGGCAAACAATATAGTGCGGCACGCGGCTGAGAATTTACAATTATTTCTCAAAATCAGCAAGAAATCGCTCCCTCTTGTTTCTACAATCAATGCCTTATACCGAAATTTATGCGCCACATAACCACGTCCATGGCGCTTGGCTGATTTGAGGATCGTGAGCTGCGTAGTTAACGATGCCGCCCCGGGAGGCCGCCACGTACCAGCTCGCGTGCTCGCGATCACACTGAACGTAAGCGGCGCGTTCGAAAAAAAAAAACAACATGAAAAGAAATGTCTCAAGGTCACGACTCGCGCTGACGAGGGGATGCATCTCACTTGCCCCATTGTCATCCCCCTCCCTGCGTTGCTTTCAGCACGATTGCTGGCACGAAAGGAGGGAGGCACAAACGGAAAGCGCTTGAAGCGTGCCAAAAATGCATGTAACTCCCCTCGTACTTGACGTATGCTAAAACTCTTGCGGCATGTGTTTCGCGTTGCGTCATGCGCTAATAGTCAGACTACTCCATTACAACCCAGAAAAGTGTTGCAAGGCCCTTTTAAGTTTGATATCTCAGTCTTTTTTTCTGTTCTTAGTCTGGAGAAAAAACTATAAATAGGCAACCGCACAGTAAAACTTCCTTAAACTGTGCTGACGTCCTCTCAAGCTCACGTATTACCTTGTAGTGTTCACAGTAACCAAATAAAGTAGTGTCCAGCACGTACACGCGTCAGACTTTCTGCTATTCATAATTACAAGGTTCTTGCAGCGCGCACAAATAATGACTTCCGGAAACAGTCATCGTGTGATCAAATATCAAATATCCATTCATTCTTTTAACGCGATAGCGTTAAAGAGCTCGTATCGCAGAAATTCCGCCGTCCGCGTCGGCACCGTTGGTTGTGAGCGAAAAATCATCATCTTGTCCGTGACCGAAAAATCGAAAAAGCTGCAAATAAAATAAATAATAAAAATGTTGGGTCCGAGTGAGAATCGAACCCAGGCCGTCTGCGTGGCAAGCAGGTGTTCTACCACACAGCCACGCCTCTGCTTGGAGCTGCACCGAAAGTAACTTTCATGCTTCCCAAAAATACGCGTCCTGTATACAGGTGTCACAGTACGAGATGTAATATGGCAGTAATATTGCGTGGTACAAGCGTACATTGCCATTGGGCGTCACACCACGTCAATATCATAACGACTTGATGGTTTAAAGACAGCCACCCATTACAAAAGGCACACACATTACTGCGCGTATTCCCTTAAAGGGGCCCTGCAACACCTTTCTTTGTTATATTGGAATAGTCCCATTATTGACGTATGACTCTTCACGAGCCATATGCCGCAAAAATTTTTCGAATCCGTCAAGTCTAAGGGGTGTTACCAAATTATAGAGATCACGTTCCGCAGCTTTCTCTCTCAACTCAACGCAGCGAGCGCGCGGAAAGCTGCGCGCGGCGTGAGGGGAGGGAGGGAGGGCGGAGGTGCGAGGAGGCGACGTCAGCGCCGGCGGCATTTTTTTTCATTTTTTTCTCTTTGGCGTCTCGGCGCTACCACGTGGTCTGTGCCGCCACTTCCGGTCGGCTTGCGTCGTTCTCGTCGAGCGGAGTCGATCGCGCTGTGTATCGCGCGTGCTTGAAAACTGCGCGTCGGTTTGGTAATGTTGGGTGTGCACCTCGAACGCCGTAGTGTTTTCATCGCTCTGCCAACCATGGAAGCAAACGTGCGCGCTCGTTTGGAACGAATGACAGCTGAGATCGGTTTCGGCCCATACTCCGATACACCGCCTCGTAAGACGGCACTGGCGGACGACCCCGAAGCGCCGCCATTACCGGACGCCAGCATTGTTATCGGAGACACGCTGCGCCCGTGCCTCGGTCGGTCGTGAGAACGTGCCGACGATGCAGTTCTCAGCTGACGAGGCAACACTCGAACGGCTGCCACTCTCAACGGCAACCGGCGATGGTCAAAAGCACAGAAATATTCACGTTTTCGGCACTGCGCATGGCGAAGAAAACGGAACCACGCAACTACGAGCAGACGAGCTGTCGGTGAGACCGGAAGTGCTAATATTAATGTTTGTTCGGTGTTCTTAACGCGATAACATAATATAAACATACATATTATCTACTTATTGAACTCAAAATTAACAACGAAAGTAATAGTGAGGGTGTTATCGTGATTATAACATCAGCCAATGGTGGAACTGCCGACAATCGCGTCATATTTTGCGGACTAATACATCATTTGTCGAGAGAAGAGGGAGCGATTTTCAGCTGACTTTGAGAATTTATTGTAAATTCCAGGCCGTGCGCATCGCTATAATATTTGGCTCGCGTGTTCTCGGGAGCCTCGACTACCGATCGGCAGCGCTTTTTGAGCATGCTCGAAAAGTGTTGCAGGGCCCCTTTAAGACTACGTAGTGGGTGCATCGCAGCTTCGAAAAAGGTTCTCGCGCATAATTGCTCCTGGTTTAAAGCATGCTACCCATTACATAAGGCACACACCTTATTGCGCGCATTCTGTTAAACACTCGTAGTGTTCGAAGTGCGCACTAGGGGCAGGATATTGCTATCGCGTTCAACTCTTAAAGGCGAAGCTTAAGCGTCCCCCAATTTTTTTCTAGTGTCAGAAGCGTATGAAAACACAGGCTCCCCTCCCCAATTAAAAATGAAGACGACGGTAATTCCAGCATGTCACTCTATGGCTGGTTGCTCTAAATAATGGACGTATGGTACATATGACAGCAAGTTTTATCTAGTTATATAGGTTTTTCTTTCCTTGTTATAACTGGTTCATTCTTAAAGGAACATTCGTCGTAGTAGTGCAAAGAACGACTATTTCATGTAAATGTTTTCCAGCTCAGATTGCGCCGTAATATTTTAACAACAGTTCGAATAGTTGCTGCCGTAATGGTTCTGTACACTATCCAGCGTTTATGGTAAATTATTTTTATGAGCATTAGTTTTATCCTTTACATTAGAATAAAGAAAACACATATAGTTTCTTTTTAATTCTCTTATATAGCAGCTCCGAGAAGTTCAGTTTCCCGGAAACAGTCTGAAAGCATAAAGTGCATTGTTCGTCACTCAATTGGCTTGTCGAAATAGCGAATATTAGAACGCAAGCGAAGACAAAAAAATGGACTACAATTCCAATAGTTTTCGAGCAGTAAGGCAACCATTTTCAAAACAGCCATAGAATCAGACAACAGCTTATTTGAAAGAAAAATTCACGGACATTAGGAAAAGAAAATTGCGGTTAGTTTTATTTTTAAAAAAATACCAGAATTATCTAAACTGAGGTTAGCTCGTACACAGCAAATAGTGGAGCCTTCGAGATATTTTGTTACTTTGGGATGAGACACTTGAGCGACTGCACTGTACAAGGCGGTACTTTGCCACCAGCGTTTACACAAAACGTATACATAAACATCACGTATTTTAAAACGAACACCACATATAGAGCTAAATATGTAATGAAACAACTAAACCATTTTTTACAACATGGGCCGCAGTACCAAAAGCCGGTAAACTTCTGTGTTGAGTATTGATTCTACAAGAACAAATAACACAAACGCAACATTTACGTGAGCTGTTAGTAGTGGCATGAATAATGAATGGCACGCTAGTTCCCTTCCAAGCACTTCCGGTCCAGCACTTACTTCCGGTTTTTCGAACATTCAGAAAATGTGTTCTGAAAACTGAAACTGGTACGAATTCCACAGCTCTAGTTCAAGCTAAAAGTTGTCTTGGATGCATATGATATGGTAGCATAGGTTTACTTAAGATAAGGGCGAATTAACTGTCAGGATAAATAACGAAAGTTAATTAAAGCAGTATGTTGAAAGAGCACATGGTTTTCGTGTCAGCAGCTAGAGATTGTTGCTACACCTGGTGGAGCAGGTTTCAGCCACAAGCTTCCGTCCACGTGGCTTCTGAGATCCGCTTTGGCAGTGCAGCAGTGCATGAGGTTAACTGAAGGAATACACCAGAGAGCACGAACTCCGGCGTGCGAGTGCTACTAACAGACACCTAAGTCAAACATTAAGGTCACCTTCAATTTGTTTCATGTACGTTTGTACAGATACGCAATTCTGGAGCTGAATGCATCCGTATTACCCATCTTCAGGTATTGCAGTATGAAGACAGGAACTTATTGATGCAATGAATCAGCAGCGCAGTCGACAACTTTACATAATGAATCGTAACACACTAACGAAGGCCGGTTAGAAGCTCGGAGCTCAACGACCAGCTCTGGGCCGTCTGGCAGGCCGAAGATGCCGCCCGAGTTCAGGGACTCAGCGCCGCCATCTGAGACCACCATAACCAAACTGCCGGCCAAGTGCCAATAAAGTTCCTTCTCTGTCTCATAGATATATTCATCAGACGCTAACTGCGTTGAAATTACAGATAAAATATATAGAAAACGTTGTATGTAAGTTGTGCGGCCATTGCACATTACTGTCATTGTTGTAAATATAGTTTCGAGGCGTGCACCTTGCTTCGTTTGTGTGCTCCGCTTTACTCCGCTCTGCTGTTGACTACTGTGTGTGCTAACAGGTATATCAAAACTTCTAAGCCGATTCTTGAAGGAACTGCTTAGAGCCAAATATTATGTCTTATCAAGGAGCCTTGAATAAACGACTTCCTAAGATAAATATGGGTCGTACTGCGAACGAGAAAATAAACCTCCATCAGAGACCTTTTATTATGCGATTCATTTTAAGATTTTTTTTCTGCATTTCATGCAGTGAAAAGTTCCAGTTAAATACAAGGCTTTTTCTTGAAAGACGTTGAGGGTCGACCAGTCCCTTAAGTCAAAAATTAATAATAAGGTTAGTTCTTGAATATGGCGGTTAGAAACGTGTATATAAAAATTTAAGGTAGTATTCAAAATCATAAATTAGAAGGCGTTGCTCTGTTATATGCAGACTGCCGCTCGCATAGACAGAACGCGCAAAGTAAATCGAGTTGCAAAAACCAGCAATATTTCGGTATTCATCGGTAGAAAAACTCATAAAATGAAATCAATATTCCTCTCTACATGGACACAGAAAAGAGCGAACGCAAGGGAAGAATAATATAATAGTGATGCGCTACTGTGTTAATAAGTTGAATAAATTCCCTTCATCATGAAGCTAAAGCTGTACTGTTTAGTTGCAAAATAAAACCAAAAAGTAATCCTCGACACGTCTCGGGACCTCTGTAATCAAATGGGCGTGATTCCTGTGTGTGCTTCTTTTTTTCGCTGGCGACTTTTTAATTTTCTTTCCTCTCCTTCCCACCTTATGCACATAATTTTAAATTTTCACCATGTCAAATTTGTTTGGTTTGTATATTTATTGTATTGATAGTGGCGTGTTCGATTTCGTTACAGTGCACTTCGTTTGTTATAGCTCCTGCTTAAGGCATTCTTCTGTTAGCAGCTTTCGCATTGTGGAACCGACCTTTACTCAGAAAAAGCCTTAGAAAATCTATTTCGCCCTTTCCGCTGTGTTCTTGAAGTATAAATATGTATACAATTCCTTCCTCTTCAGGTCGATAGCGCTGCTTTTTGATTGCTATTAACGCGACATCGCTCTTGCTTAAATTTTGCATAAAGATCGATTTCCCTTTTCCAGATCGCTCATTTCAATGACAAACAATATGAAATTCAATTCGTATATCAGAAAGCTAGCCGCTGCAAGGATGGCGTTAGCACAGAAGTGTGTCGCCAACTGCCGGCCGCTTTCGAAAGCAGCGGTTCGAAGACCGTTTGGCGCGAGTTTCTTGCTCATTTGAACACCATGCAAACGCGTCATTGGTTTCTTTCTTTAGACCGTCGTAGGCAGTGCCTGTCAATGTTAAGAGAAATGTATTCTGCATGACTTTTGCACGACGAGAAATATTAATTTCGTACTCATACTCTAAAGAAACAATCACGATAGTTGTGGTTGACGCTCGAAACAACCACACGCAAGTAGCTACTTAATAATGGCAAATGCTAGAGGGCTCATAGCTTTGTAGGGTATATTTGTAGTACGCTCCAATCATGAGACGTCAACTTCAACAATGTCTGCTTTTCACCTACGCTGAATTCCATCGCGTGCAGATCGCAATCACGCTCTTCAGCCAAAAATTTTTTCTAGGTTAAGTTGCGAATGTGCTCATAACCAATATAAACTGCTCACAATGTCGACAATGTAGTCCCAATGTAGCTAGACTAATTTCTCTTTGGACGTTTGAGTGAAAATATCAGTAAAGGAGATGGTGTCCCCTTCTATATAGATGCGCTGAGACTATGTGTTTGCAGATCAATAGTTCAATTCCCAGCCACAGCGGTCGCATTTCGATGATGGCAAAATAAATAAACACCCGCGTACTTAGATTTAGGTGCACATTCAAGAACCCGAGTGGCAAAAATTTATACGAGCTCCCCCCTACCGAGTACCTCATAATAATAACGTAAAGCCCCAGGAATATTTCTTATCAAACTTATAAATGCTTAGCTCCTCTCTCTTTATTTGCTGACTTTTTTGTTTGTGTTTGTGGATTGAGTTACAATAAGTGAATTACAGTAGTGTACTGCGTAGATAAGATTTCGTCACGCTGTAAAGGTGAAGTACGCTGACCACGCTATGAGCATTTTTCCTTCATAAAAATACACTTCTCGAGTTTGTGGAACAGCATTCACAGCGTGTGGTCACGGCAGTTCCGCCTGTACAACTTCTTTATTTTGTTTATTTTTCTACTTGAGTTTTTTATGTCATTTATTTGTGTTTCCACGGAGCAAAAAGATATAAATGACGTGAAAGAAACAAGTCATAGCGGAAAGCCGCCTCTGTTTAGAAGATATCACATAATGACTCCGCAATGCCGCACCTTTTCTCGCCAACTTCTTCACAGGCTGATGACTTCTCGCCTGATGTGAAATTTTTCTATCCCTCTTCGCCTCAGTCATAGATTCGCCGGTTTAGTAAGAGAGTTCGGATTAGAATGAAAGAATTGGGTGAGAACGTTGCCAGTTGCTTTGACAGTCTGAGGTTCCCTTCACTTTTTTCTCCTCCTTACTCGAAACATGTATGTAGCTTCCTCGCAACATCTCCGTCACTAAGTTCTCTGCGTTCGCGTTGGAGTAGAGTGATGTATTAGTAGCACTACAATGATTGTTAATCGAACATAAAGGAGTGGTGGCCTCGATCTCAACTTCGATGCTTCTTCATTGAGAGTGTTGAAATGCAATGTAGGTATGACGGCGGCAGTGAACGTTTCATTCTGGAGAGAAATATAGCTATAGGTTTTCAGACGAAGGTGATGCTCTAATAGATTGTCCCTTTTTCTTTTCAGCGGTTAGACAGTGTATTCCCCCTAGATGTGTTGAAGTACGCATACCATTTTTAACCTTCATTGGACCACATGGGGAACTGAAGGTGAATGCAATTTCATACCTTGTGGCAAGGTACGCGTCATATATATGTAGAATAGAGTTGTCATGAAGGTGCTCAAGACGCAATCGTGAAATAAAAAAGGAGTGCGAAAAGAAGAGCGAAGGAGGTGCACGGATGAACTAGTAACACGCATCCTACCCAAGCCGATAACATGAAATAAATTGACATAGTAAACATATATTCGTTTTATTGAAGACAAAGACTTCCCCACATTGTTCCCGGCGGTTAAGAAGGCATGTTGGACTGAGGGTTTCAATGGTGGTTATAAACAGAAAATAAGGAGACATCTACCGCTATTACAGCAATTTAGGCAGACATATTTAATTCAGTAGTGTTCCAAGAGAGAAGTCACGCTCGAGGCACATGAAACAATGGCTCTGTTAGTGGTTTTGAGGAGTTCTGTGAATCTATTTTATGTTTATTTGAACAAGTCAAACAATGGCAGCGTACAACAAAAATGCAACCGAATGTCTCTAACTGCACGAGGAATGCACGGCAGTTGCTAAAAACACATACGGCTAGGACTCCTGGCGGAATGCGTAATGTGAACTTGAAGGCAAGGCCAATGCAGGGGTTTTTTGAAAGACACTGTAGCCCTGCTAAAAGGACATGAGCATAATCCATTGGACGTTAAGAAAGAACGTGTTTTTATGTCTGGAGGAAAACTCCGAGCAACTAACAGAAGAATATACATAAGAATTAATCTGGTATGCAAATGCGAGGAAAGTTGGAGAAACGTCAGGAAATCGTTATTGGGTCGCTTCATGTCTCTCTTCAGTTTTCTTTTTTTTATTTCATTCTTTATTTCATTCATTTGGGAAGATGGCTGAAAATGATACCATCTCATTGCACATCACACCGGCCATGCAATGCTTTCAAAATATGTCTTTGGACGGACACAACTTAAAAGGGCCCTGCAATACTTTTCCCAGTAATGACCAAATGGCTCCATTAAAATATTATAATACCTCACAAATCGACTGCCGCAAAAGTTTTTAGGAAACGTCAAGCACAAGCGGAGTTACAGAGATGTGCCGCACGCTTTAAACGCTTTCTTTCTCTTTTCGTACCATCGAGCGCGCTGAAAGCTGCGCAGAAGGCGAAGGAAAAGTGGGTAAGAAGCTATGTCCTTTCGTCAGCGCGCGTCATGATTGAGCACTTCCCCGCCACGGTGGTCTAGTGGTTATGGCGCTCGACTGCTGACCCGAAGGTCGCGGGATCGAATCCCGGCCGCGGCGGCTGCATTTTCGATGGAGGCGAAAATGTTTGAGGCCCGTGTACCTAGATTTAGGTGCACGTTAAAGAACCCCAGGTGGTCGAAATTTCCGGAGCCCTCCACTACGGCGTCTCTCATAATCATATCGTGGTTTTGGGACGTTAAACCCCAGATATTAAAAAAAAATTAATTAAATTATGATTGAGCACTTTCTTGTATTGTTATTTATTCGAACGCGCTGCTTCCTTTCAGTGTGATCGCGAACGAGCGCGCGGGCAAGTAGCGGCATCCCGCGGCGGCCGCGGTAACTAGGCAGCACGCGATGCTCAAATCAGCCACGGGAAGGGGACTTTGGGTTCACGGCACCGTCATTTAGGTTTATGGCATCATTTATCGAGAGAAGAGGGAGGGATTTCTAGCTACTTTAAGAATTATTAGTAAATTCCAGGGAGCGTGCTGAGCTGTGATTTTTGGCTCACGTGTTCTCTGGAGCATCGACTACTGATCGGCAGCGTTTTGTGAGCATGCTCAAAATGTGTTGCAGGGTTCTTTTAAGAATTCCGGAAAGGCCTCGCCCAGACGACCGAAGCGCGGCAGCCTATAGCCTCAACGACTAAAGAAATAGTTCCGCTTATGCACTTGCCAATGTCCTCCGAAGGTGGTGTAACCGGCTGTCCGGCTCATGACGTCAATCTGAAATGGACGCCCATTGGAGCAGGCTTGTATACATACGCCTTTCAGGAGGAAATGTAAAGTTGCATCCGACTCTAAACATTGACATAAACCCGCTGTGAAATGGTTGAACGAGCGAAACTTGCCGCCTCTATTTGCACACTTGTAGGAATATCCCACAAGCACTCTAACAAGATGTGCTCGCCCTGCCACGGCGGTCTAGTGGTTATGACGCTCGACTGCTGGCCCGAAGGTCACGGGATCGAATCCCGGCCGCGGCGGCTGCATTTTCGGCGGAGGCGAAAATGTTTGAGGCCCATGTACTTAGACTTGCCACCGCCTTGATTTGCCACCGCCTTCAAAGCGTTTCGAACGCGCCGCCTTTAGGCGGTGCCAAGGCAGCACAAACGCGTTTCAAACGCGCTGCCTTGAGGCGGTGGCAAGTCAAGTCAAGGAGGGCTTCTGAATACGGGGGTTAGGTGCACGTTAAAGAACCCCAGGTGGTCGAAATTTCCGGAGCCCTCCACTACGGCATCTCTCATAATCCTATCATGGTTTTGGGACGTTAAACCCCAAATATTATTCACAAGAATTTCTCGTTCTTTTCAACGTTCCAGCTATATCCACTATTTAATTGATATCTCCGCAACAATGTTAATAATAACTCGACCTCGCCCGGCGCATCACAATATTCACAGCGCATACTCCTAGATTACTTGGCGGCGCCACTCGTGCCTTCACCCTATGCCCTTCAATCCCCGCAAAAACTTTCCTATAAAACGTTCATGAGTTGTCCGTGCTTTGGTTACCAGCAGCTACTATAAAACCCTTTGTTCAACAAAGTAGATTCGACACATAATTACAGGGTATTAGATGCAACACTTGCGCGTACATTCGTGGAAAAAGTGGTATTGTGATTAAATGAACCTTATTACACACCAGTTATTGGAATTGCGGAGGAAAATTTTGCAGCTGAGCATTTTCCATCAGCTATACTACAACTCCCCGCAGCGTGGAAAACATTTACCGCACACGCTGTACATTCTCTTACCTTTATAACTTTTGCACTATTCTGCGCTTGCATGGTTGAACATCGTCTTTAAATGTTATTGCCTAGCACAATCGTTAGGTGAAAAAATTTACCAGATGGAGTTGTCAGCGCGCGTACAGACACTACATTTAAACACCTGCGTCGTAGCTTTGTTGGGTATCATTACATCTATTTCAATTTTGGGCTTGTTTTCTTTCGGTCATCTCCCATGAATGGACTTTGCTAGAAAAAGGGATGAAAGAATGCTGGTTGCTAAAGCTAGTACTGGCCAGTCCTGATCCGCCTTAATGGAATGAAGCAATAATTCGGCCTCTCGCGCCTAATGCTTCATTGTAGTCACTATAGCTACAAGCTTGAAACTTAATACGAACTGACGTTTGGCTAAACTATTCGGTGGTGGGCATAAAATGTGCAGTGTGTGACCGCGTGCCGCTTTTGGACATTGTGGCGAAAGCGTGCGATCTCTATGCACTCAGTGTACTCTGCCAGACAGGACTATCACGAAAATGAACTGCCTAGTAACGAGAAAATCGTCATCTATCTCGGGCGAAACAATGAAACAAAAGTTCGTGCAGTCGAGAGCGAGTTGTTAATGAACAACATGACTTGCTACGTTAGAAATGAATAAATAGTTTAAATTTTTATTTATTAGGCATTGTACACTTCCGTTGAACGCGTGCTCGTCGACAGACAGTAGCTTTTTCGACAGTTCGCCCTTGAACAATGCAACAATACGTTTTTCTGCTACACCGTTTTTGGTACATTAGAAGAAGGACGCAAACGTATACGAACATTGTTGGCAATTTCGTTTGCCTTTGCTGCTGGCATGTCTCCCTTTGTGCCAGCAGAATTGCAGCAAAGCGTATTTATGGGTGAGCAATTGACTTTTACGACCCTGCACGCTTCCCCATCTTTCATGTCCGAAGGTTACTTAACGTTTCTTTTTCGCGTTATTTTAAGAAGGCCTTGATATATAAATGTCTTATCCATAGCGAATGCGACGGCTGTTGACTTGTTCATGCTCCAATTTTATTTCGTTTCTCTGTGGTTGAAGTAAATAACCTGAAACTGCCGCAATGCTTCTTCTTCCTTTATGTTAGTCTGCGGCACAGTCATCATTGCGTGGCCTTGAGAACTCAGCTCAACTTAATGGCCCAACGACAATGTGGTTGACGTACTTTGTTGGCATCTATCGTGCAAATCTAGATGATGACAATTAACTTTGTGCGCCAGGCCTGCTGTCCTGTTTTAAAGGGATATGTGAACATATTTCGGAGGCCACGAAGGACAATATTGTGGCGGACGGAGACAATAGCGCACGAATCCCAAAATGAAATTGTTTTCGAGAAGACGGTTGTGTTTGCGGTGGCCTTACACCGTAAATATTTTCAAGGCTGGTGCTAATACATGCACTCATATTCTTGACGCGCTTTTTGTGAAAAGAGCCTGTTTCCACTATTCAAATTTAGAAGTATGACGTATTGGCCGGTGCTGTGTTTTGGTCGCTCTCTTGAATATGTTATCTTCAGGCCACATTCTTCCGAACTGATCCATGTGTGCTTCCATAACCCTGAACAAAGGATGAAGAAATGATCCTTTGAAGCAAAAGCCACCCACAATTAAGAGTGATGCATAGTTCCCCAAGAATACCTCCTTCCATATTTTAAACTTTTTCAGCGCACTGCCAGCTCATCTTGTTCTACAGAGAACCTGTATATGACCAGGCTGTGTCTGTGTGCGAAAACCCCAAGCGCAGGTATGTGCCACAGAAACTAGGCAAATCCCCCTATTTACATCTGGTTCACTAAAAATGAAGAAGGAAACACGCGGGCGGCAAACAACAACTAAAATCGTACACGAAACGCCATGAGCATTCAGCAATTAAACCAAACAAGACGACGCTCATACCTGCAAAAAAGATGCATGTTGCTACAAAGGAAAACCCTAGAGGAGAATACGCTAAATTCAGGAGGGAATTTCTGGACAGAGATATTGGATTTAGTTGCAGGGTGTCTGATCGGCTATCGCTCGAAATTTTGTGTCGTCTTTGTGTTGCGTGCTAAACAGCTTCGCTGGTCATTCGCATTCACGGAGTGCAATGGCTCTTCAATTCTTTAAACATTAGAATGGGGTGCGGTGAACGGCGTGCTTCTCCAAATAACCCCATTTGCGCAAGGGACGTTAAAACATTTTTTTTTCAGAAATGTTCAAACACACGAAGCGCGGCGCACAAAAAAACATCGGAATCTGAAGAAAGTGACCAAGGAAATATTCTCGTCGTGCACGTTAAAAGGGTTTCCAATCGACTACATATTCATTGTGACGCATCTTATCATGCGTGTAAGCTTATCCCGCAGGTCGCGCAGTCTATAATTGTGGGCCGTTGAGAAAAGTACAGCTGCTCGCAGAATAATTCGCAACGTCACACAGGCGGCTGCTGGCCGGCGGTGCGCGCCAGTTGAACATTGGAGCAATTGTCCGCGTATGCGCAGCCTCCCTAGCAAACGAGCCCCCCTCCCCTCCCTACAGTGCTTCTGGAACGGTGTTTCTTTGATCCAAAGTATTTCCGTTAAGTGCGTGTTAGCGTTTTTACAGGGGTGCTGTGTGAAAGTGGGCTGTTACATGCTCTGTGTGCGCGCATGTTGTAGCGTGCGCATTCGTGTGCGTGGGCGCCTTTAATAATAATATCTGGGGTTTAACGTCCCAAAACCACCATATGATTATGAGAGACGCCGTAGTGGAGGGCTCCGGAAATTTCGACCACCTGGGGTTCTTTAACGTGCACCTAAATCTAAGTACACGGGCCTCAGACATTTTCGCCTCCATCGAAAATGCAGCCGCCGCGGCCGGGATTCGATCCCGCGACCTTCGGGTCAGCAGTCGAGCGCCATAACCACTAGACCACCGTGGCGGGGCAGGGCGCCTTTTAGGTTTTGTTTCCATAGGCGCCCTTTATCTACCTAGCGCTGGCAAAGACCGGTGTTTTGAAGAGCGCTAAGAAGCACTAAACAGTACACTCTTGGCGCAAGGCAGTGCCATTATCGATGCACTATCGAGGCTTCGTCGCTTGGGACGCCGGGTACGCGCATACCATGCCACTATATTTCCACTACCACATTCTGCTGGTGATCGGCTGCCTGTTAGCCCTCTGCGTGCCGCTGTGCGTGTGTCGGTTTTGCTGTTAAAATTGGCCTCCAATACAAACTTGGATGTGTGCCCCTGGATGGACAGTGCATGTGCCACAAGGTATCTTCCAGTCTTCAGTCAGCTACATTGGCGCCAGCTTGGGTATGTGCCACTTCGCCGAGTTCTTATAAGCGTCATTGGTTCTCTAAGGTTTTCACTTGAGCATGTTGGTGTGGTAGTGATAGGTGTAACGTTATGAGTAAAGAAGCATGGGAATAGGTGTGAACACAGAAACACAGATAGCGACGTGTTTATATTTTCTGCATTCATCCCTCCTGCCCACATCTTTAACATGCCTCCGATTCTGTATTACTCAAATGATATTCATACAAAGCGGACTCTATAGTTTTTTCTTATTTCATTTGCCTTTATGTTTGCAAGCGACTTGCTTTGAATTGGGGTACTCATTAGCTGACCCTAAAGGCGCGGCTTTGATCCCGGCCGCCGCGGTTGTATTTCTATGGAGGCGAAATTCTCATGGCCCTTTTACTGTGCGATGTCAATGCTCATTGAAGAATCTAATGAGGTTGAAATTATCCGGATCTCTCAACCACGGCGTGCCTTAAAGCCTTCGGGACGTTAATGCGCCTAAGTCAACCAACCAACCACTTTGATTTACCTCTTCTGAATACTGAGTAGCTTTTCTTTTCTTCCAGCTGTCTGAGAATCGAAACACATTGCATATCGCAAGAGCATTCCAGCCTTAAATTTTGTTGTAACGCAAAAAAGGGAAGCCACGCATACAGTCATCGTGAGATTCGCATCGACTAAATTTCCAATTCCGACTTCGCACTATCTGAATATACAGAAGACATTTTCCTCTTTGTTTATACGGCAGGATGTCGCTGAAGTGCTTCACACACATGTAGGCGAAGCTGTGGTGCGGCAGCAGCCCGATTTATTTGAGTTGAGAGAGAAGGAGAGAGAAGCAAACACAGAAAAAGAGTGTAAGTCAACACATGAAAAATTTTGCATTTGCGCTGACAAGTGGTGCGTGGCGATCGAGAGGGCCCAGTGATAGACGCTTTGAACTGGGGTCGGAAAAACAAAACACCGAGAAATACATGAACGTCGCGCAGGAAGGCCAAAAAGGGAACAATCCTGCACGCGCAATAAATTTTTTTTCCAGCCTACGAAAGTCAGTGAGCGAGCGACAAAACGCAGCCTTTGGAGCGGCGAGGGGCATGGAAACATGATAGAACACGCTTGAAAAAGGCGAATAAAACAGCAGAGCGCCGCTCAGCATCAGCGAAGTGTAGCAGGCCGGATGTATGGTCGTTGCTTCTTTTTTTTTTACGATTCTTCGGCGACTGCTTCGGCTGGAAACAGAGATGAAGAGAGTCATAAGCAGCAACCGCTCGAGTCACCTGCTGTGCATCCACGTGTTACACGAGAAGCAAAGTTGACAATACATGCATCACATTCTCTGCGAAGGTTTCACTCGATTAGAGCGGCGAGTCGCTTTCACAGTATTAGAGGGATTACACAGCGCGCGCAGAGGGCAGCGAAACTTTCTCGTTACGTTAACGTGACCTCCAACCACGGTGTCAATAAATGTGTACCCCGCTTGACGAATGACATCCCGACAGATTCCAGATAAAGCATATTCGCTCTGCCCTTAGGAAAATCGCTGTTCGTGGCGTCATCCGGTGGAATAGAGGCGCATCGTTGGGGTGCCGAACAGAACTAAAGCAAACAGTGTCATCGCCACGGCAACCGAGCTGCGCACTGATCGTTCGCTTATCGCGCAAAGAACCGCCGCGTATACGCCCCTCTTCTCGGTGACAGGGTCACCCAATGTCTCGTACCGACAATCGTAACAACTCGGAGTGGAACGCTGTCATGTGTGTGAGTATGTGTATGTGTGTGTGTGTGCTTGTGTTTCTTATTTATTTTTATCTCTCTCTCATTCGAATCACATATTTCCCCGCCTCAGTGTAGGATAGCATACTGGATGCTACCATCTCGTTAACCTCCCTGCCTTCCTCTTCATTCTCTCTCTCTTGAAAAGATACGGTTTAAAATGTGCGCTATCAGTACGCATATTTAGATGGTCACATAATTGTACCCACCCAATGACTTCGCACACTGGCAGGCACTCATGACGATGGATTCGCAAAGGAAAATCGAGAAGTCATTTACTCACAACGCAAAAAAAAAGGGGGGGGGAGGGGGCAGCCGGAAACGACGCCAGCACTGCTTAAATTTTTCTCCTACCAACGCACTGCGCCTCTCACCTGACAGGCCATTGATCGATGAGGTGTCTTGCTGCACTGTTTTAAAATAGCGGGCATCATCGTCTTATTTATGCAAGGTTATATTGTTTCACCATGCCTCCTGAGCAATGCGCGTAAGAAAACAGCGCAGACCCCTGAAAGTCGAAGTCATCTCGACTCACCTAGACTTTATGCGCACTGCATGCGAACTGCCGGTAAAGTAAAAAAAAAAAGGCCGCTTTCGCTGCCAGGTGGAAGGTTTGACTGCAATGGTAACAAATTGGAATCTTATACGAAGTAACGCTAGCTGCTGACGCCTTTAGCATCCGACCTGGCGTGACTGAACAAAACACTGGCGTAAGGAAATACGGCTGCTACAGCGAGCGAAGCGGCTTTCGCGCTGTCTATCGCATCAACGCAAATATTGCGGCACACAGCATGTACAGCGGTGAGCACTCTTAGGGTGAATACGCGAGCGCGTGGCCGACGGCACTGTCGGCGCCGCGTAACGGTCATCGGTGGAAACATTGCGCATGCGCATCATGCGTTCGACGAAATACTCTTTCCACCGCGCGCACACAAGCGTATCCCCAACAATCATATCTATGACGCAGTGCGCGTGGTGGAAAGAGTGTATCGCAAAGCACATGCTGCGCATGTGCAATGTTTCCAACGATGGCTGTTACGCGGCGCTGAGAGTGCCGTCGGCCTACCCTACGTCGGCCACGCGCTCGCAGTGTTCACCCTAACAGTGCTCACCGCTGTACAAATGTGTGACCCGTCTGCTGATCCATGTCAAGGTAGCGCTCTCGCGACCACGCCAGGCGAGTCAGAGTACGCAGGTGCTGCCTGAGCTACGCAGCCACATCAACGGGATTCTCGATGCGCTTTTCGCGTGACTGTGCGTTACCTCTCTGTTAGAGTCGCAATTGTCGGCTGCCCTCGCGCGATCTCACTCGCGCATCGAACATAGGACGCGTTGGCTGATGTTTTCGCAACTTGAACTTCATACTGAACCTCACAACGACGCCGATGCCGGCGGTTGAGACAGAAATGCGCCTCCAGTATTCATGTTTTGCCATTGCAATAAAAGCACGGGTCGCCCATGCTCTGAGTTACCCGGATAGATAGCGTAACCGCCGTGGTCGGGTTCACTTGAGTAGGATATGCGATAGCGACCTTCTCCTTCTTTTACTAGCGGTCTGTCGTCCATCCGATACTTGAATCATCTCTTTTTTACTATCAACACTTGAATGCTATAATTGGTGATCACGCAGTCACAATGATGCGTTACGACATCATCAATCTAGTTCGGGGATGTTGCAGTAACGTTCTCGCTTACTACGATCATCGACTAAATATTGTAGATGTTTTATACGTTTCCGATCACTAGTGTATTCCTCTTGCATGAGCCATTTGCCTCCTGAGTCACGCGAGTCTGATTTCTTGCCCACGCTGATGACAAAATAATGGTGCGTTCGCGTTCGTTTCACAAATTTTCCTACACTTTGACTGAAGTACTAAGCCCTATCACGAAGTATTCGAAGATTTGTGAACAATCATAGCTGCTTTCATACCGAAACATGAGGACCATATCATTTTCAGGCTACGCGCGTAGCTGTCGAGTTCATGTGGCTCATTACTGACGGTGCAGCTATTCTCACACCTCTGAAAAAGAAAGGGGCAAAATATACCTTCGGCTGCAATTTGCGTTTCGCGTCTGCTGCATTTAAATTGGAGGTTAATCTCGCAGCGTAAGAACGAACATGTTTCATATCTAAAGCCATAAGGAATAGCATCCAAAGCTTTCGTGCCCTGAGCTGCTGTCGAAACGGTTAAGGGTCAATGCGGAAAACGGCAACGCAGAGTGGGCACTTTTCGGATCGATTTGTTGCGAAGTACACCATCAGCGATGCAATTTAGTTAGCCAATTGGGAAGAGCCCCGAGAGGCGACTCTGAGAATGCAACAATACAGAAAGCAGAGCTGTGTTCCGTGGTCGGTATTATACCGGCGCCATACTTGAGACATTCGAATTAACAGAAAATATGTATAAGATGACGGACGCGCTGTTTCAAACGGATGCACCTACGTTTAGAACCTATGATTTCTACCGAACAAAGAGTCATGAATCCCGGAGTAGGCGCAATCAGCTAGTCTTCGATGACAAGTTCTAAGAGTTATTCTGTTTCCTTCTTCGCTGTTGCCTCTTTTTCTTCATCCTCAAACTGAGCTGCGCCGCACCAGTACGAAGTTCTAAGAAGTATCAAAAGAGACAAGGCGACTGTTATGAGTCCTGGAGGCATGACAGCGACCTTTCGATGAATAAAGGAGGACAACAATGAGTACTTTTGACGATGATGTTTCATTACTTGTAGAGAAGTCGGCCGAAATGCTCAGTCAAAGGAACCATTTTTGTGTGTGATAAAGCGTACCATTTGCCACAATGTGGATCGCCTCACTTGCCTCTGTGATCCGTTCATACTCGCTTCCATGCCATTCCTGAAAATTTTTGTATTGACCCTATTCTGTCTAAGTAAGGTAGACAGCGACTTGCCTTGGGCCCGAAACTCTAGAGCTTATATGCGCGGACAGTTTGCGCAAAGTTACCCGTAACTAGGATTTAAAGGCAGAAAATCTTAGTCGAATTAGAGCAACACATACGCAAACAGAAAGGAGAAGCGTAAAGGCAAGCAACCGAAAGTCAGAGATTTTGGAGTGTCCAAACGAATGAGAGGGATCAGTGATATTGTTGCCGTGTATACCTGTAGGCGCCTACAGAAACAATAGATATACTTTAGGCAGGGACGCGGTATAGTGAAGGCTTTGAGTTGATTGAAGACCATCATTGTAGGCAAATACATACACTTGAAAGTGTATTGGTACATCTTGTTTCACCCCTGTGCTTTGTACATGAATCTAAAGAAGGGCACAGCAATTACAATTCAATATATATTAGTCGTGTTGTAGGACACTAAAGGTTCAATAAGTGAATCAATTGATTTCAGCTTCCTTTAAAAAAATGTCGTTTTTCTCGCTGGGACACAAGCAGTTACAAAAACAGACACAGCTAAGCACACTGAGTGTCTCTAACTGAGATTTGAAGGAGTTTAACATTTATTAATCGGTACATAACTTATTCGCACTTTATATCTCTGGTACTGTTTCAGTAGTTCCATTATAACGCTTTAACTAATCGCACCTGATGGAAACTACATACTTTTCTCTAAAAGCAAAGTAAACTGCCTAGGGACCTAGTTGGTTGGCGTTGTCAGTGCCTAGAAAGTTGGATTGTTAAAAAAGCAAAGAACGATAGCAGCTTAACCTCGTTTATAACCATAACGGCACATATTACTTAGAAGAGTGTACATGACATATTCTGAGTGCTGCACAATAAAGCCTGCCGCCTCGGGCATATGTAAGCTTGACACACGCAGCTAAGTAGCTAAGACCCGGCAGGTTCTCATAGTGTGTAAGCAACTTGGTAAGTTAGTTATTAAAACCATCACAACAAATGCGCGTTTCAAGACATGAAAACCACGCATAACTATACCAGAGAGAAAAAGAGGGAAATAGTTTATTAGAAGAAGGAAGAGAAGGCTAACTAGACTTGAAACCAGTAGCCCGAAATTGACCTAAGGCTTGAATGGTAGCGTTAACTGGAAGGTACAACGCTCTAAATATGTTCTTAGGTAACTGTGCGAGTTTACCCAAACATGGCTTTAACATAGCAGTCAATCAATATTAGCGTGACTGATATTACTTACAGCATTCCTTCCATCGAAAGCGTGTGACTCAATACGATATTACCATCTGCCCTTTAGAAAACCTCGTACAGAATCCCCGAGAACTTTCTACGAGCGCGAACTTGGATCAGATATTTAATGTAATCATTTTTACATTTAGTATAATCAACAGTAGTATGCTATGATTTATTGTAATTCTAGCACTTTTTTGTGAAGCAGTACGCATGCTATTTTACCTATAAAAGTAAAGAGGAAAACATTAAACATGAGCTTTAGATATCAAAAGCACGATGTGACTATAATGCACGTCAAGATGGAAGATTTTCAGTAATTGTGGCAATCTGCATTTTCTTGACCTGCACTCAAGCCTTGTACACTGGCGTCTGGTAGTTCATTCACATTGAACGGCCGCCTGTAAAACGCAACTTTGAGCTCGGCAGGAGACCGTTATACCCCAAAGATATTTACAGCGAGATCGTGAAACTGCGCCTAGACAAGAGCGAACGACTAAGTACTAAGTTTCACCATGTAAGAATGCGGGAGTTGCATGAAAATAAATAGAAAAAAAACGCAAAAATACAATAAAATGCGATAAACTGCACAGCTAAACTCGGTATATCTCTTACGTGACAGTTAATAAAGTGATCAAGAGATTGGTATAATAACGGAAAAATTAAATTTAGATGTAGATAAACAGTCCACACGTCCAAGAGATGACTTTCGCTATAGAAGTACCGGAGAGGGGGAGGGGTTAGAGGCCTTGCATACTGCGGCAATATGTTTATCTTACACGTGAAGCAATTGTGCAATGTGTAGGACGCTTCAGACATTGTAGCCTGGTTGAAGCTAGTGTGGAAAAAAAAAAGATATAAGAGATGCGTTTTCCATCTGACAGGGTGTTCAAGGTGCTCAGGGGTTCACCTACTTACTCTCAGGTGCTCAAGGGTTGAGAGTTTCTGACGCAATTTGTACGTACCCCTCATTTTTTTTTTTTTAATAATTTGTTTCGCTGGCGGCCTTTATAGACAGAACAAGATCGTTACCGATTTGTCCTTCGATTTATCACATTATTATGTGTTCATTTGTTTACTCCGGTCCCCTTTATAGCAAGATTAGACAATTAAATAGTTTTCTTCTTCTGCACCGTTCCACTATTCATGCCACTAGCGCTTCTTCCAATACCATACTACTTCACCTACGACTGCTAGTTCTTTTTTTCCAACTTCCCCAAAATTCCTCTTCAGCAACCCTTCTTGCTTTACAGCCACTTGCTAGCACAATGTGCTTGAATTTGCAAATAGATCATACGCAAATTTATTTCTTTCATGTATTTTGTATTGCCATTCAAACCGAATATACTCAATCATTTGTCGTTGTGCTCAATCAATTATTTGACGCGGCGATATGAAAGAGCGCCCGTGTACTTAGGTCCAGGTGTAGGTTAAAGAACCCCAGCTGGTAAAAACGAATCCGGAGTCCCCCGCGATGGCGTGCCTCGTAATCATATCGCGGTACTGGCACATATACTTCTCTTTATTAAGGACCCTTGGAAGGTATCACAACTGCACAGTAAATACCAATACCCACTGCTGCGACACCAGCGCAACCATTAGATTATCGGAATTGAGGATATGCGCATGAAAGCTGCAAGAGTTATTCGCAACCAAGTGGCGGTTGTCGAACAGTCAGTTTTCTGTTCATTGTAGCGACGGCGAATCCGGGACAGGACTAATGAAAGACACGATTCTCTGATATACATATACTTTCAGCGATGACCGTGTCCCGGGATGCGAACTGGGCGTGGGAGGCACGCCAACTTTCCAGTGTTAAATTGTGGGCGAAGTAAGAATGATGTCAACAGTATATGATTAAAGTCGTACCACGAAGCTATCTAAATTCGGCAATATCGCTCATATCGAAATATTCCGCGAAAAAAAAAACCTTGATCTTCAGATTTCAGGTTATTCATTTGTTATTCATTTTTTTACTTTTATAAAGCGTGCTTGATGAATTATTTCGAAAGAATCGCTTAAACTGTCGAGGAAAGTTTAACTAAACTCCGGAGTGATAGATGAGCTGTGAAGCGTCACGTGAGAGATAAGCGATCTCTTTAAGATGCTAAGTAACTCGCGGAGAAGCGCTTTCCTTACAGCCACCAGCACCAAAAAGCGTTTGCGCCGCTGCATGCTGATGACGACGCCTAGACAATGTCTCAAGGGAAGTGTACGATGGCCGAGGCTCAAGACGCAATAGTGCTGCGCAACATGTGAAGCTGCAACACCTAAAGAAAGAACTTGATATGCTATAGCAGGCTTGCAAAACGTGAGCTCAGAGTGTGGAGGAGACAATACACCAGATTTAACGCTAGGAGACTTTGCAGCGGCGTCCAAGAAAGAAAAACGGATAGAACAAGGTACTACCGGCGTGAAATGAAATCTGAACAGCGGCAAGCCTTCGCAATGGTATACAGTGAAACCTCGGTGATATAATCACAGTTCATGCGAATTTCGGTGTGATACGAATTTTTCGTTGGTCCCGGCCAAGGCCCACTGGCCTGCAATGTAACGGAGTACGGTTGTTGCGAACCTATTTTTACCCAGCGACGTTTGATACGAACGTGCGCAACTGCCCAGGTACGAAGAGGTGCTGTCCGCGCTGTCGCGGAAGACGCGCCAAGCACGTGCGAGCGCGGGAACGCAAACGTGGGCATGCGCGCCGCACCGCCAAATTGTCAAAATCACGGTGTAAGAAAAACACTTTTCTTATGGTCAGAATAAACCTTCAGAGACACCTCATGGCCTCTGAAATTGTGTGCGCGAATCTTTGAGGCTCTTATGTGCCTCCGTGTGCCTTCGAGTTTAGATTACAGCTCTAGGACATTAGAGCTATGCTTTTTTTTAGGGGCGAAGCTCCTTAAGGCGGCACCCGTTCGTCCCTCGTAGTTGTCGTAGTCGTAGTGCGTAACCAGTCGTAACGCTAGTACCAGATCTTGACCTCCAAGGTGGTGCCAGTGGGAGATTTTTCTGTGCGTTGTTGAACAATAAAAAATTCGCAGCGTGCGCGTTAACTAAAAGCCGAATTCTTCTGTCTCTCATTCCCCATTAGCAGCCATTGGCATGTTCCAGTAGGAAACGTTAGTATAAGTAGAAGTGTAAGTGTTAGCTAAAAGCCGACTTCTTCTGTCTCTCATTCCCATTAGCAGCCATTGTTTACCTCCAAGGTAGTGCCTGGTGAGATTTCTCCTGTGCGTGATTAACCAATAAAAATTTTGTTCTAAACGCCGTTGGTTGATGAAATAAATCAACGAAAGACGCCAGATGTTTTCTAAAAGCAAAACGAAAGAACGCCAGATGTTTCTAAAGCAAAACGAAGAGACGCCAGCTGCTTAACGAAAGACGCCAGATGTTTTCTAAAGCAATGGTTTTCTAAACAATGAAAATTCACAGCGTACACGTAAAATTAAAGTGAGCTGCAAGTCGTCATAACTCTCATCGAACCTTTAGTATAAACGCGCCCGATCTCACGTCGGTGATGATGTACTGGGCAGAATTCACGGAAGATTCACGGTTTACCGATGAAACTCCGCAGTTTCGCCCACTCATCATCATTCACTCCGTGGATATGCTGTGATTTTTTTCTAACGCGTCGACGCGGGTTGCTGTCGTTGTACTGTGTTTACACGTGCCTGCCTTGTGCATCAGACACCCTATGAAAGGTGGACAAGGCCCGAAATAAGGCGAGCACGGTCAATTGGCGAAGGAGTCAGGCCTCACAACGTGAACATGCGCGACCGCTGAGACCACACTTGTGCGGGCACGGTCGTAAATCTCCCAAAAAACATTCCCAACACCTCAGGGATAAAAAATATAACACAAGACCGTGGTTCTGTAATTTTGTGGCCCCGCCACGGTGGTCTAGTGGTTATGGCACTCGACTGCTGACCCGAAGGTCGCGGGATCGAATCCCGGCCGCGGCGGCTGCATTTTCGATGGAGGCGAAAATGTTTGAGGCCCGTGTACCTAGATTTAGGTGCACGTTAAAGAACCCCAGGTGGTCGAAATTCCCGGAGCCCTTCACTACGGCGTCTGTCATAATCATATGGTGGTTTTGGGGCGTTAAACCCCAGATATTATTATTATTGTAATTTTGTGGCCTTGATCCATCGCGTCAAAGCGCGTCTTTTGTTACTTTCGCTGCAATACTCCGGTGTCATGCAAAAAAAGCGTACTAAAATTTGGAAGGGGCTGCTGCTGTCACGGGTCAGAACGCACCTGGTTCATTAGACAGATTTAGTTGGGCGTCCGCAGCAACGTACGGACGCAGCCTGTCAGCCATTTCCTATGGCAGGCTGCGTCCCTACGTTGTTGAGGACGCTCAACTAAATCTGTCCATTAATTAAATACGCGCGTACGGGCCGTACATTTACGAGCGCTGGTATAACTGCCGACATCTAAAAACTTAACTGACAATCATTCAGGGTTCTTCCTGACGTTGCTGCGGCGCTGAAAAACAATAAATGAAAATGTACGCGAGCTTTGTTTTATCGCATGCTAATTTTTCATACTTCCTCGTGATACGAATTTCGGATGATACGAATATTTTAGGCGGCTCCCGGAGATTCGTATCACCGAGGTTTCACTGTAGTGCTCGCCGTCCTGTCATTACCATTGACAGGCGCGCGCTTCCGGTTTGGCCGCACTACGCATATGCGCGCCGGTACACGGCGATAACTGGATGGTGCGCACTATACCACTGCGGAGACTTGCCGCTGTTCGGGCTTCATTTGACGCCGATTGTACACTTCGTGATTGAAACACGGAAGGTCGCAATGCGAGGCGCACTTGGTTAATCAAGGTATTAAGAAACCAGTATTAAGCAACCGCGCAGTTGACCAAATCCGTACAGCGGCTAAATTAATATGCTTCTTCAGTAATATTTTGACGTTCCTAAATTTTCGTCAAACGTTTACCTACCTACTCAACAAACTCAGCGGCTGTAGGCAACGCTTGAATTCGTGATAATGTCTGCTCATGCTGGAAAGCTTTTCTAGTTTAGAAACCTCTATGTCCTATGTCTTATCGAATGTAGACATATTTTAATTAAACGTGAAAAGCCCATCAAACGAAAGAAAACTATCAGCTCATGCAATAGTCGGTTGTGTGAGGCCCACGTGGTGTGTAACCGGAAAACAATTGAAGTGAGATGGCGTTCATAGTCATAGCTCTTAAAATTGCGATAATGTAGGGACTTAAAGCCAAACAATGGTTATGTTAGTCTCACCTTATGGTGAATATTGAAGCATGAATATCACAAACAAAAGCTAGAAAAAGCCTATGGTTCTGTGTTACGCTTATTGGAGACAGGGGCAGTGAGGCACAGGGAAAATTACAAACGGGAGTGCTGCAGCAGCTTATATTTATTTAAAGTGTGGTCTACATTTCTAGATGCCAACGTAAACCACGTAGAACGCGCTATTGCACCAACACGTTAGAAAACATTTTTGTTGTTCTTTAAAGGAGTACTGACATGAATTTAAAAATTTTTCGGGTTGCTCTAAATGAAAGCACGGGTGTCGAGAACCCTAAAAAGAGTGTCGTGGTGCCTGGGGATGCATTGCATATATTTTTAATACCGCTTCTTTCAACCAGCAGTTTCGGTTTCGGTTTCAAGAGGGCGGCTACAGAGTGACTTGTCAAATCTGCCCGTGGCGTCACGGGCAGACTGCAACCCACGAAATATGCACGTGCTGCCCTTTGCTCTCAGTCGAACGTGGTTCATGATTAGTGAACTGTCGTCCAGTGCCTCCGACAGTGATTTCTGTGATTTAGGCTGCATGCAGAACCCAGACTTCGCAAAACAACTGAGCTGACTTGAAACGTCATAGGGCTGTCCATTCGGTGAAGCTGCCTTGCAGATGCTGGGAGATGAAAACTTTAAAATCAAACTTAAATGTTTATACGTGTTTCCCGGATGCGTTGTGGGGAGAGCGTTAACACTACATGCCAAGGAAACCAAAAATGTCTGTTTGGCTGCACTTCAAAATCGTGTCAGTACTCCTTTAACGAATAGACAGACAACGATATCTGGGGTTTAACGTCCCAAAACCGCGATGTAATTGAGGGACGCCGTAGTGGAGGGCTCCGGAAATTTCGACCAGCTGGCGTTCTTTAACGTGCACCTAAATCTAAGTACACGGGCCTCAAGCATTTTCGCCTCCATCGAAAATGCAGCCGCCGCGGCCGGGATTCGATCCCGCGACCTTTGGGTCAGCAGTCGAGTGCCATAACCACTAGGACTACCGTGGCGGGGCAACAATTAAGCAGAAGGTATGCTGAAAGAGATGGCCCCTTCGCTGGTGTCAGTTCGGACTCTAAAATCTCTCGCATGCTTCTATCTCTACGGTCGCTGGCCATGAGAGAGTTCGAAAACTGCGGCGAGCAACGCGACCTCTACACAATCAAGAATGGCCAAGTAAGATAGCGAACTGTGTAATGTTGCTTGCAAATGGCCGGCATGTGTTAGCGCAGACTCCCGTTCATGAAATATTCTGTGGAACCTAGCCTGGTAATCAGTGTTCCAAATCGGCCATGCACTCCTTCAGATTCTCTACATGTCGCTTACACAGAATGAACTAGGCTTTCGCACCAGCAACTGTTCTGTTGTGTACAGAATCATTATTGCGTTAATATCTGCACCTTGAGTGTGCGTACAACTGTTTGGGTTTATAAACCACACATTCGATAACATGTCGTCGTCTTCCACTGTTCCTTTTGGCTTTCCAGGTCGCGGAAGATGCAAAGCTATCGTACGGTACCATGCGAGATGATACGATATCGATTAAGCAGGTCGAGGATTTACCGCCCTTTCTCGATTTACCTTGAGTACGTTCAGATGGACAAAATACTCACACGCGTGTTTGTGCGCACGCAGGTATATGAAGCAAGCGTTCAAAACGAGTTCCATCACTAAAAGTGTCGTAAATAAGTAGAACTATAACTATTAAGAAGCGTTACATCAAGACGCTGGACAAGAATGCAACGTACCCGAACCTGTCAGAATATAAAGCAAAGTGCACTTTGTCTACATGTGCTGGGCAGGCTGAATTCTCCTTGAATTATATCCCCGTCGAAGTTTACTGCTGTGTGGCACTCTCTTCCGCCTTGCATTTGACCGCGAAAAGGTAGCAGAAATCTGTCGTCGTTTTTTTGCTTTTCCCTGCTAAAGCTCTCATGAATCGATGGACGCGTAGGCGTAGTCACATTTATCGCCGTTCGGTCAAATCGTATCTCGCTCCATTCTGTTCTTTCTTTACATAATCTGCCACGAATGGGTGCTCCCCAAAGCGGGAATGAAAAAGTGCTGTTTACTCGCGCTAGTTCTCGCAAGTCAGCGCTTGTCGCTTGGCTCTTACTTGCAGACGCTGGAGCTATGACCTGCACCGTCATACGAAGGAACCATTCACTGAAACCTTCAGTGAAAGGCCTACAATTTGTGACCTCGAGCGCTGTTGTAAATCACGGTCACCCACACGCTCTCCATGCACGAGTTATGCTTCCCTATGGGCGGGTCTGTCAAGTGAACGAAGTGCTATGAAAAGAGGAAACGTTCAACAGGCTATCTAACCTCCGAAAAATGGCGCTGCCCGGAAGAGAAAGTACTTCCGCTAGGAGTGGTGTGGCTAGTGTGACGGTGTCAGAACAATATCCATAAACTCTTGTCTTGTTCTTTAGGCGTATTCATTCAGCACATAAATCCCTGCCGTTTCTTTTTTCCTTCACATTACACTAAGTTGCCGTATGGGTCATTCGAGGCCAACTGTCCCAGCCTTGGCAGTAAACCATCTGCGATTTGAATGAAAAAAATCGAGGACTATCTATTCAATGCAAAAAGTGTTCCGCCAAAATCTTTTTGGCGAAAGAAATCTTTCAGTGCCGCAAACAGCATGTAAAATTATTCGGAAAGCTCGAAACTATGTTTCGTAAAACGCGATTTTCTAAATTAGGCTAAGACAACATTTTCCCTACAGAAAGATCGTAGGCTTTTCGCTTAAAATTAAGTTTCATGAACGTTTACGTTTTCGTGGGGTTTTTTATGCGGCCTTAAAGGGACTGTCCACCGTCCTTCACCGCTTTTCTGTTTTGTACCACGATAGAAAGCGTACCATCTGAAGTGTCCAACCTTGCAGCAGGTTCTTTAGATAGTGAGTAGAAATTTTTTAAAACAGAATTTTTCGATCTGTGTTCGGTCTTCTTCCATTGGCGTGAAACATGCCCACAACACTGGTTGGTGCACGCGATGACGATTGTAGTGCCGGTAAAAATTAAAACCGAAAGCACACGTGATTTCTGTAGGATTACTTTATTCTCGCTGAACACTAATGTAATGAACGTAACAGTCATTTCCAGCTCATTAGCGGCTAAATGAAGCCTTATTATACTATTACAGAACACTTCTTTTGTTGTAGTCGCAGTCTATGCGTTTATTTTAGCACTGCTGCCGCAATCCAGGCCAAGTTGATTCTTCAAAAAGAGATGATAAATGCATGCCTTCACAGCGCAGCACATGTCAGACGTCCTAACGACAATACAGCGGCATGGCACGACCAGCGCGGAGGGTCGCATGGCTTACCGCATGAGTTGAAGCAGATGGAATCAAAGATGGCGCCGCAGGCAGCGCCACCGGACGTCTTTTTTGGTATCGTGAGGGAAAAAAAAGCAAAAATTACTCTCTGAGGCAACCGAAAGCTGCCTCAAGTGCGTAAAATACAATTTCAAGTTATGCATGTTTGTTTTTAAGGAAAATGAGTCTATCTGCGAGGGATTTCTTGTCCTACCAGTAGATTGACCGCATCGCTGTTGGGTGACGCTAGCGGTCATTCTTTCATAATTTTCAGCATCAAATTTAATGTATAATTCCTTTTTTATGGGGAAAAAACACGCTCGTTGCCGCCGATGCGACGAACGATCTTCTCATTTTCACTACAACCAGAAATTTTTTCCCGAGTGGTAGACAGTCCCTTTAAATGAGGTCAATATGGCCCATATTGGGGACTTTTTCATAGACAGGCGACATTCAGTGAAATCTAATATTTCGTAATAACTGATCGCCAGGAATATTTACTGTAGCCAAAAAATAACTTAACACGTATATAGCGTGAAATGGTGTGTACAGCTGGTGACAAAGTTGCAAAAAAGACAACTTTCGCACGTGTTTAGTCGTAAATTTAACATTGAGGTGCTCCTAATAAAATTATGCTAAATAGCGCATTTACTAGCAACTTTAGTTCTCTACTGACTGAGAATTTTTATCAAATTACTTTTTGTGTTGAGCAAGAAAAATATTTTTGAAGTTGTGTCCTGCCCGTGTCTGTTCTTGCTCGGGTTTTTTTCTTCGTAGGAACGCGTCCAGCGGTAAGTACAACCTATGTGGGCGCGAGGTTCGCCACGGAAAAGCTAGACAACATAATCACCTTTGCCCGTGCTTATCTGAATATTTTACTAGCGAGTATTGGCTTGAGTCAGAGAAATGAA
>NC_051180.1:126467329-126489133 GCF_013339695.2 Rhipicephalus sanguineus | reverse complement strand
AAGCAGCGAAAAAAGATTCTAAATCACGGTCTCGGTCCATCGCCTAATTGGTTGCGGCTAACAGAGTGTGTTTCTATATCCTTCATTCACAACGCGCTACATCCGTCCCATAGTCCCTTTCTTTTTCGTCAGCCCAATTATCGCTGCGCATCCCTCCCGCTCACGCGCACAGTGTCGTGCAAACCTACACATACTCAACAGGCATTTTTGGCCACACGTTTCTGGACTCGGGCAGCCTCCAATTAGGATCCATGAAGGTACTTGGAAGCGCAAAACACACAAAATACACAAGAAGATCCTCAAGCTCCCTAAGAAAAATAATATAGCCATGTCCCGAAGAACGGCCGTCTCAGTTATTAAAGCGTTTGCCCCATTTTTGCGTTCCTTATATTATACTCCCATCTGTAGCTGAGTTCGGTGAGGTCGGTGAGGTGATACTGAGGACGAAAATGGAAATACAGCGACCTCGCAACGCAACAAAATGTTCACATCAGTGGAAACCAATTCTCGTTTTTCTTTCTTTTGGAGTGGCCAAACACTTAGATCAGAAAAAAGTCGATGCGAGAGATTTCAAGAACGAAATATAACGTTGTCAATTATACGCGCAGACACAAGATCAACATGCTCCAGTTCTTCTTTCGTGTTTTTGTACTTGGTCATAGGTGGATCGACATTGTTGATGCATTTTGATTCTTCTATATTGAAAAGAGAACTAACAGACAATAATGCCAAGGAAAGTATAGGGGATGTTTTTAGTAGTAAATGTAAGGTAAATGTGAAGAAAGAAAAGTGGACGAAAAGATAGCTTGCCACGGGCAGGGACCGAACCTGCGACCTTCGAATAACGCGTCCGATGCTCTACCAACTGAGCTACCGCGGCGGCCATCCCCCCGTCCACTTTACAGGGTATATGTGTACATTTTAAAAGTGGGAGCGTCAGTCAGCGCCGCCAGTAGCCATGACGGCGAGTGTGGAACACTCTTTTTGTGCCTGTTGGCGTCACGTCGCAGGTTCGGTCCCTGCCCGTGGCAAGCTATCTTTTCGTCCACTTTTCTTTCTTCACATTTACCTTACATTTACTACTAAAAACATCCCCTATACTTTCCTTGGCATTATTGTCTGTTAGTTCTCATTAATATTGTGTATAACAAAGAAAAACGAGCCCTTGAAATTTACAGTTCTTTCCTTCATTCTATATTGAAAGTTACCTATATATTTTGTTTCTAATGAGGTCGGATTTGAAAGGCTAAAGAAATGCCCACCTCGAGAGCCTCTTAGGGTCGCGAAAGCCTCAGGGCAAGCTTGATTCCCTGTACTTAAATCATCCCTTCACTATTTGCTTTAATTAAGCAAACGATAGGCCCCTTGAAAACCCTCCACTTTCTTGTGTGGTAACGAGGCCTAAATTTCGTGGCAGCTTTGGTTACTGAAACGCTTGTCGTCTACTGGTGGTGTTTGTGATATATGCATCACCAAATCTTCCAAAACACGCAGGTAATAACGAGGACGAGCAAAGGCAGAAGTTAGAGAAAGGCAGTGCTGACTTGTGCCTCTCTTCGTCTTGGTCGTTATCTGCGCTGTTCCCTTCACTACGTTATGAAAACAAGCGAAGGCGGAAATATGCGCAACGTAGGCAAATCTCAGCATTATTTGTTTGCGGCGACCTGTCGTCTTTATCTCTCTTTCTTCTTTTGTTGAATCAAACAAATCCCGCAAAGCATAAATAAGGCTCAACCTATTTCCCACTTGCATGACTCAGTGGTGCCGATGCCAATAACGCCGTGATTTCTGATCAGGTTTGTAAATGTTTAGGTTCCAAATATTGACGGCCATCACCTCATTCCTACGTTTATGTTGGCCTGAAAAGGCCAATTGATAGCGCGCGTTGTGATTTTGCATAAATTATAGATTTCGCAAGCTCCTCACTGTCACAAACGGCCTCGCTCTTGTGCTCTAGGCTTGCTGCTAACAAGAATTTGATTACTATATCAATATTAAATTTATCTCAATATGTTTCAAACACCGCTGTTAGGCACTGAGAAGTCACATGTCATCTGCAAAACACATAACAGAAAAGCATTACTGCTGCCTACGAGCGGAAAACGACGGTTCGTTAAAACGTCGCACTTGGTATTATTTCCTGTGGTTGGTTCAAAACCGCTGCCTTGCAATTTCTGCTCAATTTCCGAGTAAAGAAATCAAGTTTGTAAAAGAAAACGGTCAAAAACACATTTATGAACACATTCTTATCAGACTTAAGTGCATGCCACGACATAGACAATTCTCTGCCCGTAAAACTATTCGCAATGCCCATAGACTGTCGCGCCGCCAAGCGGAATTCAGGAGCGTCCTCTCGAGGAGGGTTAGTAGACGACAAAATGGCAGCACTACGCAGTCGCTCCTTTGTTCGGCTGTGCTAACCTCAGTGTTAACGCGTTGGCAAGGAAGGAACACTACGACTTGGCATGTTCTCTGCATCAGTGAACGAACCGGGCCCCCCGTGACACGAGAAATCAGATTCGTTCTTGCGAGGCGCGAAGTTTTCGTGAAAATATGTGGCGACTCGCGTTTTAAATGCTAGCCCACAGCGTACGCATACTGTCAGCTTCGCGAGGTTTTCTGTAGCCACGTAGGTTAGTTAAATGTTATCGTCTGACATATTCAGTTGAAGCTCACCCTGTTTTACTTGTATATAGCATTGGTCAGTGTTTCTTGTAGTGCATGAATCCCATAACACTGTACGCGGGAGGTCGCGCCGGCTCGCGATGTGCTCTTGTAAAACTGAGCGATCTCAAATTGTCGATACATTAAAATATGCCTCTATCCTTTGTCAGCAAAGCGCTGTTACTAATCGTGCGAGCGACGTTTCAATCATTCGAGGACGTGTCTGCTCCACGCCTTTCTAGGAGCGAACGCTTTCCACGCCGTCCTTCGCCAGTGTGTTGGTTTCATAGCCAGCGCTGCGCCGCTTGTTTTTGTACGTTTGTTGATAGGTGGCAGCGCACTGCAAGCGATTTGCTCGTTGACCGATCTGAGAGCGAAATGTTCTGCGCGCCCAGACGTCTCTGTAATTTGTAAACGTGGTGACGCGGAATGGTCGAAGTTGTTCGGCGGAGGAAATTCTTCAGATTGCTTTCAGCAGTGATGTTGAAAGAAACCATCTTGACGACGAGGTTTTTTCACTGGACGTAGAAGACTGTGAAGGCACCGAGAGTGACAGCGACGGTGAACGATCAGCTGCTAACTCACGAGGAGCGAGTTCCACTTCACGTCCCCTCGCACGTTAATGTTCTTTCACGCTCGTAAGTCACTTTGATTTTATTTAATGCATAATATCCTTGAGCGAGATCAAAATAAAAGCATAGTTCCTCTTTTGCATTGCGTGTATCAATTATTGTGGATACTATGGAGCGCCGCATGCCGCCAACACGCTCGAGCTCGACCAGAGAAGCGAAATGGTTAGAGCGTTGGAACGTGCAGTCACAGCCACAATCCACGCCTCTCGGCTAACTTCTTCGGCGTTGCGAAAAGGATACGTGCGCATTCTTTTCGATATTCGTGTTTCGATCGTGCTCATCGAGCCTGCAACATGCGAGCGAAGTGAATTGCACACGGCTAGAGTCTCAGCATAGCTGTGACACCAGCGCTACTGAATGGGAAGTTAAATGCTTGTGTTCCGTTGAATACGTAACTCCGCGTTCCCGACTGCACAAGTAATGACGACGGCGTATTATGTTTGCAAGCCATCACCACGTTAAACGTGCGGTCCCGTGCAGCAGCGATGACACTAGTCGCTGGCCGCCTTCTACTGTGGCAATCCGTAAGGCAGGCTCGGTAAAACGTATCTATAAACGTTTTCTCGCTACGTACTACCTCGGAGTGCCGTTCTGCTGATACGTCAATTTTAGTTCATGTAGTTTTACGTAGCACGCACAGGATTTCGCAAAGCATCGTTGTGCACGGTAAGGGAGCTGAAATATAACCTTTCACACCATAGCAAATAATTAGGTGGCGAGTACTTAGCACTTTCAATGGTTTGGGAAAATAGTTTAGTCTCATATAATTCAGCAGGCTCATGACTTCATCCGGTGAAAGCGGCACGGGCCGTACGTCCGCACGTATACTATCTGTTCCTATGCTAACAAACGGGTCGACCCTCCTCCTGGCACCATCTTGAAAAGCACGGCGCGCCACCTATAGTTGGTGGGCATTGCGAATATATATATATATATATATATATATATATATATATATATATATATTGTCATTGTCAACGTGGAGCGCCTCAAGCCCTACCATGACCCGCTCATAGTGACCAGCTGTTAGGTCGCCAGGCGGCTCCCTTTTCGTACCCGGGGTAATTATAGAGAAGCATTGGAACAGCTCTAATGGGTCGTCCTCTCAAGCGCCTCCTAGTGGGTCACCCTCTTCGCCTATTCTCGGAGAGCACGCCCCTCGTGCTCGTGCTCGTGAGAGTCTGCGAGTCTGCGCTCTGTCGTTGTGCATCGTCGCCGTCAATCTCGCCGTCAATAAACGTCTTAACAATATATATATATATATATATATATATATATATATATATATATATATATATATATATATATATATATATATTGTAAAGGACGAGATAGAGACAACACCCGTTCCTGGGCCAAGCTGCTCCATTCTCTCCTCGTCGTTTTCTTCCTCTGCTTCGCTCTGCTCCCCGCGCGCCCGAAACCCGGTGTCTTCCTTCGTCATCACAATATATATATATATATATATATATATATATATATATATATATATATATATATATATGGAAATGTTCTTTTAATAACATACCTGCAGAGCTCGCGTTACAGCTCCATCTCTTATATAGGGAATTGCGTGTCCCCTTTAACGACGTTAAGGGCATTCATCATGCGAATGAGATCGTACAGAACGAGAGGTGGCTGGCCAAGTTAGTGATCAATAGAACTACACGTATTTAGGACACTCTAAACTTCACTGCCTTATTGTTTCAACGCTTGCAGAAACTATTCGTCTCGTGGGAGGTTGGTCTGCAAATCGGCCCACAAACTTTTTACCCACACTGTTTCGTACACGAACGCAATCGTGAACCTTTTTACGAGTTAAGCGTCTCTCATAGAATTCCGATATCTCCTACGGTACATTTCTCAAACCCGGAGGCTACAAAGCGCCGCTGTAAATAGTCTAGGCGGAAAGAACGCTTGAGGGAATATTGTCCACTTATAGTTCGGGCCGAGCTCACGTCTGGGTGTGACAGGCTCGATTGGTGGTTTAGGTCAGTTGTGCCTCTCACTGCCTTGTTGTTTGTTTTACTAACTTCGGTGGTTTTGAAAAGCGAAGTCATATGCTGCAGGGCTGGTGGTCAAAAACAACGCATAACAGCAGTCTGACTAAAAAAGTTTCCTTCTTTATAATTCCTTTGCTCTCTTCTTACACGCCGAGCTGCGACGCCTGCCAACAGTCCCGATGTCTCGCACACTTCGACAGCGATGCGGGAATGGACGTGGGGGGATCGCATGACCACTTTCAGAGACATCACACAACACTACAGACTGAACAGATGCAAATATCCACCACCCCACGCCAAACTAAACAAGAAACAGCAGGTTGCCTGGAGACAACTACAGACACACACGTACCTAAATCCGGTGATCCTTCGCCTCTGCTACCCAGACATTTATACGTCCGACGCGTGTAAAGCGTGCGGAGCCAGAGCGACGCTGCAGCACATGCTGTGGAAATGTACCGGTAGCCAGCAGCAGTCCCCTACGAACCCGGTAGACATGGCAGTCTCGAACCGCGAGGCGCGGTGGGAGGCGGCTCTGCTCAGCCACGACCTTGCCGATCAACTGTGGGCCGTCCGGCACGCCCAGGATGCCGCCAGGGTCCAAGGACTCGAGGCCGTCACCTAGGCGCTTGTAGAACACCCCACCCAATGACGCCGGACATGTCCAATAAAGTTTTTACTCACTCACTCTCTTCTTTTGATGGTGCTCGCTTTTTGATGGTGCCTAACTACCGCAGTATTAGCAAGCAAACTTTAGAATCACGTATTATTTTATTCTTACAAAGACCACGCGGAAAGTGCAAATGCAATATCTTATTTTCGATACCCTTACTGCACTTCAAACATTGAAGCAAATTGTTATTGGCTGTAAAGATACTTTCCCCTGTCATTATTATCCCTTCATATCAGTTACGTGTGTCTAGAAGCCGGGGGAATGTCGTGGTTGCTGTTATCGTACAAAATTCTCACTGTCAATCAGCAAAAAATATAAAAACAAAGAAATTTTCATGAGCTTACATATGCAAAGAAAAAATTTTGTACTTAGGCGGGGGTGCCAGTGGCCCCATCCCACCATATTGAATACTGCCGGGCACCTTGATTAAGTTAAAGATACTGCTAAGCTGGGCTAGTTGGTATGAATGCATAGTAGTAAACAGCGCGAAAGAACTAGAGACAAAAGTGAAGAACATTTCAGTTGGCAGTCGGTGCTCGTCCCGTGTTGCTCTTCCCCTTTGCCTCTCGTTATTTCGCTCTGTTTACTGCTATGCATCCTGAATAATGCGTTCACTCACTCACTGGCAATATATACCATCTCTACCACGGGCAAGGTGTTTCCAGACGGCGCACTGCTGTCAATCGCCGTTATGTATTATTTATTGTTCGAAACTTTTTCCGGCAAACTGAAATATTTCAAAAAACATACTCATTTGCCTACAGGCAGATACTGATCAAGGTCGGTTTGGATTCTCAAGCAATGTTTTCTTAATATAGCTTTAAAAACACTATGCGGATTCCAGAAAACGCGAGAATCACATTAGGAGTTGTTTTCAATGTCGAGTGCAACGAACGCTGCTCTTGTATTGTAATCATACGTAATTGGAAGAAACACTCGCAAGTTAGATATCGATTGCATCGGGAAATACTTAGCCCAACGCCAACTAGCGGTATTCATTGATGCGCGTATTGCATGGACAGGGGTGTAACGAAAAGAGGAGGCAGGCTGGAAGTGTAATCCTTCCCCCCGAAAAAGAAATTCCTGGCACTGCCTATGTACGGAATCGTACGCGTGCCGACGACACAAAAAATTTGGCACGGTAACGACTCTACGACTACGACTGTATATAAGACATTGTGAAGAGAGCCTGTACTGATGGCAACTAAATAACAACGATGAACCAATAAAACTTCGTGACAACCTAAACGAAGGGCTAGCATATCGCCCTCTCCAAACCCTGAGGCACTGTGGCACTGAGTATGCCATTTAAGTTCAGCGCAATACAAGCTCTAGTAAAGACAACAAAAAAGAAAATGTTCGTCAGCCCGTATGCCACAAGAAAGGGGCACTGGAAATACACGTGTTTCTAATAACAGAAATATGGAAGTAAATTTGAAATTCGCCCAGTATTCTGGTTCTTTATGTCGCGACGTATTACCGGATGGTCTCTACTATCGGCAACTTCGTTCGAGTTGTGGAATTTGTCCCCCACACGGTACAATTGTCGTTGTGTGGTGACAATTGCGCCTACTCTGAGCAATTGTTAGCTCTGAGTCTCAAACGACCAGGCTTGAAAGTGAGCTTCCGGGACGATTTTTTTCTACACGGAAGTTTCATTTCTGAAACATACCGAGAAAACTGCGTGCCTGGTATTGATGAAATTCTTACACAAACTACGTTTAGTATATCTGCTTTGGAAGCCACGCCCTGGACTTGTATGGCGAGCACCTTGTCCAAGATGGAATTCTATGTCTCAGTGATTTGCTCTTGGCAACGGCTTTTCATGTGGTCGGCTGTCATGCACCTAAATAAAGAGGTTAAGGATGATGTATTAGCAAATGTCACTGCCGATACCGTAACGGCTGAAGCCGTATCCTTATTCGTACCACTGAAAGCACTGTCTAATGCAAGAAGTTAATGTGTTTCTTTAATCGTCAGCGTAACTCGGCACCATTACCCACGGCACATCAGCCGAGACCGCATCGTTTGCTGAGAGTTTTACTGCTTGCGCCATCTGTTCTCTTCCGTCACAGTGCTACGCTGCCGTGTCATCTGGTTGTCTGGACGCGTGCCGAAGAGAAAAGGAGCGCTTACCGTAGCCGGACATCCCTGGTCTAAGCTTCAACGAAAGCCTTCCTGTGCGACGTTTCCAGCAAGCTAACGCAAAAACGATATGGAGGGAAGCTCGACCGTTAAAACTCCGGTGCTCTCTACGCTTTGCTCACCGTGGATCGCGGTGTTGGGAACAGTCGAATTTATTGCTGTGTTTCCTTCGTGGGCGCAAGGGGACCACGTTTATTGCATCGTGAAGAAAGTATCGTGAAATACGAAGCACGCCGGGCTGACAAAGACACACCGAGGATAGAGAGGTGTTAAAAATGCCCGAATGAACTCAGATATTTGCCCAAGCTCGAGAAATTGCACATAAGGCAAACAACCTAAAGAAGTGAGAAGGAATAATTTTCTATTATTCATCACGCACCGTGTTTCTTTTGTGCGGGGAAGCTGTTATGGGGCTAAATTTTGTTGTGGCCCTTCAAAGAACGGTGATGTTTATGCCAATTAGGTGGGAATATACAACTTTCGTATAAAGATAATGCGCACTTCATTAAGCCGCCTCCTATTCTCTCCGCTGTTAAGGATAAAAATCATGCTGTGTGGAATGGCACCAAGACGAAATCATCAGAAAGGTTTTGTCTTTGAGTAAGCGTTCCTGTATTGATTATTGTGTATTTTCAACGAAGTCCTTTCTCTATTTCCGTCCTTGACCTTGCTTTTGAGAAGATGAAGAAGACGATTTAGCATTGTGCAGCAGTTTTATCATACGCAGCATCTTCTGTTAAAATTCGCAAGAGGTCACGTGATCAATTGATCATTAAAGGCGATGTTATGCCCGAATCCTCGTCCTTATGTGAACCTTGAATTTAAATACAAAAGCTTGCATTCTCCTCCCTTAATACTCTAATAGCCAATTCGTATTATTTTGAATATTTTAGAGCGTCTATTTATGACAACAAATGGAATGAGTCAAGAAGACTTAGGCTTATGTTACAGCAGAAAGGTATCAATGTTTTGACGCCAAAACTTGCGACCTGAGTGCAACATAAAAACCACTCGCGGCTTCAGTATTCACAGCTTTGGTATGTAAACAAAGAAACATTCGTCTTGACATAGTCGGGCTATACAGGAAACTCTCATCGTTCGTTCTTGCAGTGACTATGACCCGCTTCATTTCTGTTTTTTTTTTCTATTAAGCTCTCGTTTGTATCATTTTCAGTTTGTTCTTGCCGAGCCAAATCATATTGCGAAGTCCTGCAAGTGCACAACGCCAGCTGCCCAGAGTCCCTCAAGCGATGGCCTTAACGATCCCAAATACGCCTCGCTTGACAGAATAGTCGGCGCAAGAAAGTTCCAGGCAGGCGCAAGCATCAATCTGCCAGCTTATCTTCCCGCTGTTCTCGTTCTTCAAGTCTTGCGCTGCCTTGGTGGCAGTAGCTCTTTTGTCTGGCAATACTTACCGATCTCTGATCGATGCAGCGTCGAACTCGGCGTTTGCCGCTCAAGTAAAGAGAGGTGAGAAGGTAAAACTAACACAAGAGCAGCGGTATTATTGCGCATCAACTTGGCAAGGGGGTCTGAGGGAGAAAGAGAGAGAGAAAACGAGAAGCGAGAATGAAAGAACAGATCGCCGGTATACGAACACGAAATGCTAGAAATCTATCTTTGCTATTTCTTTCCGGTTGGTTGCCTTACGGCTAGCGGTATCAGAGTGTCACAGAGCGGACTTGCAGCACTGTGCAGTCAGCATAGCTGGTGGTTGCCATTTTTGCTGCTATTCATTCGGCACATCATGCAGGCTCTCGTCGGTTCTCTTGTTACTATGTCTAGTTTTTGTGGACAGGCCGACGTAGAAGCGGTAGCCCGAAGCTCGATGTTGATAAGAACAAATTAGGGCCCCACACAACGCAACTAATCTTTATCTGTCTCTCACTCTCCACGCTACCTTTGTAGATGATTGCAGGACAGCAACCATTTTGCCTTCTTACGAAATATTCCGCACTTGATGACATTTGTCAGCAGCCAATTTTCTATTTGTTAATACTCATGGGTCGTCAGGAGAAATATATATGAAAGTGAAGCCGAGGATCGTTCACAGTTTGCATGCACGACAAATAAGGCCCACCATTCGTGGGCAATCTGCGGCCCAGGCTGCACTGTATCTGTCACAAGTTGCAGTTCTCTTATTAAGCGACAGTTGCTCATACCCATAACGTTACTCTTTATTACGTCATAATATTCGCAATAATGTTACAGTTGAAACTCGACCTAACGAAGCAGTGACTACGCTGGAGATATTTCGTTAAATCGGGCAGTTCGCAAAATCTGGAAAGGAAGTGGATGTTTTATGACACCATAATTCATTGGCAGACTGTGTTGCTGCTATCACTGAGGCTATCACTTGTGAGGGCAGTGGAAAGGAGCATATTCGCCTGCTTTGCGCATATTTTACAAGGAACAATAAGAACATAAAGAGGAAGAATGCACACTTCTGTAGGAAGAGCCTCTGAAGCGGGGCGACTCGCTGAGCGATGGCAAGCCACCCTCCTCAGCCAGGCCCCTGAAGACTTGGAGTCGGCCGTCCAGCGGGCCAGGGCCGTCGCCGGTGACCTTGGGAGATGTTTTTCGAGCGATGGACCCCTGGCAGCCTAGCATCAGCACCACTGGCAATAAATGTACTAATAAAGTTTATTTAACTCAACTAAGGAACTCTTCCGTCCTTCTAAGTGAAAATTGTGCCGTGTAGACACCGAATAGCTACCGCAACACTGTATTTAACACTAAACAATGCATGTGCGTGTAAAAAGTCTGCGAAGGCGTCCCGAGAGTAACCGTGTCATGGGAGCTCCCCCGTCACCATCGAGCGATGGAGGCCAAATAGAAGTATGTGTGATGCTATGACAGGCTGCCGACACGCAAAAACGGGAAGGGCGAATGCAGTGATTGTGCGAGTAGGCTAAGCAAGATAACTGTAAGGAGACGATTACAAGGGAAATTGAAAGTTGGGCGTGTTGGTAATACATTTTAGGAAAAAAAGTCACAGTTTCGCCGTGAATGCGATAGCAACAAATTGGAATGTAACGAGAAGAACGGAAAGCAGCTCGAAATTGTCAGCGCGTCGCTCGAGCCCAAAGGACGCACGAAAAGAACGCACACAGGACGAGCGCGAACTATCATGCGTCACAGTTCGATACTTGAAGCGCACTGCTGAAACATAAAGCAGGACGCACGAAACGAACGAACAGGTATACACAGGACGAGTGCGAACTAAATCTCGCATTTGTTACTTATTTCTGTTTGAACAGCCCGCTTCTTTCGCAAAGGCGGCCGCTGGAGCGAGCGATGTGACCGTCGTACGCTCTGTCGTACAACCCCCCGCTCTACCCCGCGCCCGCCCCCTTCTTTCCTTGAGATAAGCGCATGAAGGCGACCACGCCCTGTTGGGCAAAGAGCATCGGCGTGCTCCTCGCCCAGCGCGCTCCTCGCGCCAGCTCGCTGGTAATGAAGAAACGCTTATAGGCGCCTGTCGTCTCTGCGTCCAGCCAGCGGTAAAGGGTGTGTATTTAACGCTCGCCATTAGCTACGTCGACGATCTGCGTTCCGTGGCGTAGTGGCTAGCGCTGCGCGCTGTCGAGCGAGAGGTCGCTGGTTCGATTCCTTGCTTGGGAAGCATTTTTCTGAATTATTTTTCTCTGGGGCGTTTATATATATATATATATATATATATATATATATATATATATATACATACTTATACTATCCGGTGCATGACGGTGGCGACGGAGAAAAACCAGTTGAGACTGTCCATATAATTGCTATCGCAATAAAATACGGCGCGCAAACGGACGGGGCGAAGAAATGCGACAACACAAGCGCTCACGTGACTATCAGTGCCATCTGTCGCATAAAACATGAAATATCGAAGGCGACCATCGTAGTGTTCCTGCGGGAGCATTTGTGGGTACATCCGTAAAAGTCGGTACGTTTCTGTGGAAGCATTTACGGATATTTTACAGCGAAAGCTGTTATGAGATCATAACTACGGTGCCGTAGTTGTTCTGCCGCCGCCACCGGTGTCCGTAACCGCTACCACGCGAAATAAGGAAAAGTAAATAAATAAAAATATCCATGATCGAATGTGATTTGAACCAGGGCCCACTGCGTCGCAGCCGAGTATTCTAAAACAGAGCCAAGGAATGCCACCCAGCCGCGCACTTCTTTCAGGCTTGGTACCACCAGCGCGAAGCTGCCATGACTTTTTCGATCACTTAGAAGGTTACGATTGGAAATTCGGAGAACTTGAATTGTACAAATAGTTTTGCAAGAATCGAAGTCCTTGTGTTCGGCCGCCGATCACAGACCAAACATGACAGACCAAGCGTTCAACCCATGCACTGCTTCCTTGCAAGTCATATTATTGCTTAGGCGGACCTCTCTGCCCTTCTGTAAATAAATTCTCTCTCTCTACTTTCAAATGTGTTCATCCTCTTGAATCTTCCATCATTAGACCTTTAAAGCCATGTTTGCCAGTCTAGGCCTTGTTTCTCAGCGTATTTTCTTTCTTTCTAGCGCACAGTCTTCAAAGATGTAAATGTAATAACAGATGTGGAAGTCGTACAGGCATCACCGAGGTCTCGGCCTCTTGCCGCGAGGTAAGAATTTCCAAGCAATGTTTTCTCTGGATTGCAAGAACCCGGATCGGCTTTTGAAATCGAGTTGGAGTGCGAACATCTCATGGAAAAGTAGATAGGAGCATGACCGCGCATGCTTCAGTTCACGTGCCGCGGTGGTCGGTGTTCGCTTTTTGCGCAACGGAGAAATCGAAACCTTCGCGCTCTGTCATCCGGGCACCGCCGGCTTGTCGGTTTCACTTTGCGAACATCAACGCTAAGCAGGCATCATGTTCCCTTCTCTTGCTCTGATGTCTAGGGACTCATGCACGATTGCAGCTTTATATGTGTATTGAAGCTTGTGGGATCATCGAAGAAATTCGTCACTCCCTACATGATAGGGCGTTTCTCACAGCGAAATACTAAAATATTACGTTTGATTAACCTCTGCATTCTATACGATTTTGTGTCACTGCGTGTGTAATTCTTCAATATAGAGGCACTCCCCATGTCGTTTTAGGTTCTACTAATACACGTGACTGAAAAGCATATCACATTATTGCATAAAGGCGCTGGTGAAAATTTTAAAGGTACACACACAAAATAAACAATAAACCATAAAACAGGTACACATGATTACAGAGAATTTGTAGGCTTGCTGACCACGCCGTACCTGCCTTGCACATACACCGATGATACCTCATGAGGCGACGACGTGGGAAGTGAAGGGAAGGTTCAAAAATACAAGTATATCAATGCAATGAACTTTCCACCAATCGAAATTCACACAAGAAGAAAGATGTGTTTAGCAGCATATTTTTAATCGCAATAAACATGACGAATTACACATATGCCAAAGATTTGTAAGAAAGGCACCTGCTTTTGGCTGATTTTTACGTCGTAATACAAGTTTGCTAACGTAAGCGGCGCACTGCATAAAATTACAGCTGGTAAAGGCTAGAGCAACGTGAGCACGGCTGCAAAGTTGTATCAGCAACAGTCTCAATCAGGAGTCGCACCGAAAAACAGTACTGAAACTGGAACTTTCAATGGAACTGAACCCAAGTTCACGGAACGTGCGTGAAGACGAACCGCACCTAAGCCGAAAATATAATATAGTTTTTTGTTCCAAACAAAGCAGGTAAATGTATAAGCGAGATTTGTCGTACTCTACAGGCAGAGGCTGACTAAAATATAGACTCACCTGGCAGCAAATGAAGTGTGCTGGACTTTTTCAGGCGATCGCTTTCGGAACGAACACACCAATACGGTCACTCATACAAAATAGTTACTTGCCGTTCCGTAAGCGCTATTCAGTCAACCACTTCACTGTTACGATTTAAACATAGCAGTCTATTTTTTTTCTCACGTTCAACGTGGTTGCACTGCTTCAGTATGCCGCACGATGTTGTAGCCCTTCATTCAAGGAAGACTGCCCTCGACACCAGAGGCGTCTATGACCTACTGTTCTTTCTTTTAGCCTTATAAGTTCAATGTGAGCATGCGCTATACGTAATACTAGCCCGTTAAATGTGCTGTACAGGTCTGAAATATGTAAATATAATTGTTGCCGATTGTATTTGACTTTGTTCGATTCGGCTCGATAATAGTAGGGTCTCATTCTCACCACTCACTTAACTGTACTATACAGGGCAACGTCATGGTTTACTCTCTCTTCTCCTCCTTTCCTTCCTCCTTTCCTTCCACCTTTCCTTCCTCCTCGCCCTCGCATCACTACTCGTGACCTTCACTTCCCTTTTCCCCCCCCTTGCTATATATTATACTCTGCATGGCTATGCTATGCTAGGAGCTGCTTGAGACATGCCCGCTTTCTGCAGGACAGGGGCACCAGCGGAACGAAAAGCTTAAACAGCTTCGCTATTCAAATTTCTGTCCTATTCGAGAGTTTCGTTTGACGAGTAGTTTATATGCTATGTTGCTAAATGGTCTGTTAGGAACCAGCGCACTTCAGTAAAATGTGAAATATTAGCTCGGTTTGCGCATGTCAACATTGGGGGATGAACATAGGCTGCAGCCAGGAATTAAAAGAATAGTTTTCAAAGACGGGTAATATGAAGAACAAAATAATACGGAAGACGACGCGCTAAAAGAGAATATGAACGAGTTCGCTAAGGAGGTTAGTGAATGTTCTTGCTATTATTATTATAATAATAATTATTTATTATTATTATTATTATTATTATTATTATTATTATTATTATTATTATTATTATTATTATTATTATTATTATTATTATTATTATTATTATTATTTGACATGTATACACAAGGACACAGAGGAAAGAGAGAGAGCAGGCTCACAACTGCCATCTAGAGGGGCACAACGCCCCTTCCTCTTTCTGGAGTAAAAGAGGAGACAGACGAAATGAGATAGGAAAATAAACAAAAAAATGTCGAGCACTTAGGCAAATATAAGTAGAACACGAAAAATAAAAAGACATCTCTTAACGGGTGGGTAGATCCGTTTATCTAACAAGAGTGAGTAGAGCTCGATGGGCCGGGTCGCGTCGAGAAGCACATACCCTCGGAAAAAGGTAATAGTCAAAGGTCGCGCACTATGACCGAAGGAACTTCTATTCCTTAATCAGCAATACCCGCTGCCTAACGAATGCGGGCTAGTCTAATACAAGACGCTCAGGTATTTCACAGGAGCCACAAGATGCACACAACGGACTGTCCACACGTCTTTGACGATATGAGCGTTCGCGCACCAACACAGAGACAACCCTTACCTTATATAAGAGTGCTCTGGAATGACGAGGCAAACCACGACCATGAACAGGGGAGAGAACGATCCGTTTGAACACGCAGGTCTAGGAGTTGCTTTCGGGGGTGGCTGCGCATAAGCAGACGAGCGCTGTCTATTATACGCGAAATTTTCTGGAAGTAGCACTCATCATGGTTACAAGTTGAGGCGAGGCGATCAGCCTCTTCCTTTCCAGCAATGCCCCCGAGCGAAGGTATCCACTGGGCAGCGAGGGACACCTCACGAGATGGAATTTGGTCGGCAGATTCTAAAATACTGCATAGAATTGTGCTCTCGGCATCTGTTCGAGTGAGTGCGAAGGGCGCCGCGAGAGTCTTTAAGGATGGCGACCTTCGATGTTGATAATCCTTCTCGCACAAACTTACGGGCAACATCAATCGCTGCTATAGTTCCGTAGTCCCTGGTGAGGATGGGCGAGATATCATAAACACCCGTCTGATATTAGTCTAAGGGCAAAAGAAAGCTGCAGGAGCGCCTAGGCCGTTGCTGCGTACAGCTGCGTCCGTAAATACTTCAATGTAATCTTCGAAATCTTCAAGTAATTGTTGTTGGGAAACTGGAATAGTGCCTAAGAAGGTCAGTCACACTTCTTGCATATGTATGGAATTGAAATATAAATGGGAAAGACGCATTTGCTGTGCTTTTTCGATGCTGTCAAGGAAGTCGTGTTGCCCGAATTGTCAGTAATGCAAATAAACAATGCCGCCATTTTCCTCATGCGAGAGAGCGGGCGCCGAATCAGCTGATTAACGAGCGCTTTTCCATCTGGGTCTCGATCCATATGCTCGATATGATGTAACGCTTTCGGGTCAACCTGCGGCCCTACAGGCAACTAGTGAGCTTGAGTGAGTAGTGAAATTGATTAGACATCACGACGTAAGCCAAGAACCACTCGGAGGGCTACACGATGATCCCGTTTCAAGTGACACATTAAACCAGGCGGCATATTCAAGACTGGCAAGGCATACATCTCACAAGAGAGTACAGATGATTGGTATACCTATAGCGCTGTCGTCTGGTGAAAGTCTTCATAAGTCTTCGTTGGCGAAATCCACCCATAACATCAGGGAAGACAGTGAGCTCCTGTAGTCTACCGTCCAGACGAAACGGTATGATTCATCCATGAGCATCACCAACATAATAAGTTAATGACATTGGCTTGTATAAATTCAGACGTTGTTCGCCCTGCCCAGGTTTAAAATTAGCTTCACCACAGATGATTTCCTTTCAGCAGGGATTAGACACGCTCGCCACACTTTGTTGTATTCGTCCAGGATATCCTGATGAAATGCCTCATCGATGTTTCGTAAGGCTTGGTACGTAACACCATCTTCGCTTGGGCCAGTGCGACGATGTGAGAGACTCAGAGCATGGTGGATTTTCACGAGAGTAAAGTCTGCTTCATCCACCTCACAGGCACATGTGATTGGTGATGAGCATATGTCAGCAAACTCACTCAGTTGAGATCGAGCCGTGGGCCTGAGTCTGAGTGAGTCTGGGTGAGTAATATTTTGGTAAGCTTGAGTCCATGTGAGCACGGGTGAGAAAATGCTTAGTGAGCTTGACTTCCAGTGAGTCCGGTTTAGGTTAATTTTGGTGAGTCTGAGCCCGAGTGAGCCCTAAGCACAAAATATATCGCTTTAGTGAGGCTGAGTGAGCTCCACATTTACGCCGACCAAGGGTTCTATTTAATCAACTCCAGCATTACTACCAGCCTTATGTCGGCTCACGTTTATGCACACGCCGACACACACATACTTCACTCAGACTCACTCAGACTCAGATAGAGCCGTGAGCCTGAGTCTCAGTGAGTCCGAGTTAGTACTATCTTGGTGTGTTTGAGTCCGAGTAAGTCCGGCTGAGAAAAATTGTAGTGAGGGTGAGGCTGAGTGCGGAAAATTTTGGTGAGTCTGAGTCCGAGTGAGTGCCTACGGCAAATATATATTTCATGAGTGAGTAAGTGAGCTCGGTATTTTTTGCCGACCTATGGTATTAAAAAGTTGTGAACATGACAGTTCCAAACACCCAAGGCTGTATTTGGTGCGAAAGTCTTTCTCTGCACGAGGCACAGCAGCGCTGGTGCATGTTCAAACCGGATAGGGGCTTGTGCAGTGAGAGCAACGACGTTCATTTGACGCTAGCATGGTTGATTGAATTAAACCTCCGTCTATTGGCACGCTCTATTTCCAGGCGCGCCTGTTTGCCAAACTGGGCACGTTAGTGTTCCTTTGATATTTATTTCACCTTCGTCCCAAAATTTCTCCCAGGCAGGTACACGCGAGCGGCATGAGATGGCGAACTGAAGCTAACCCTACAGTCGTCCCTTTCGCGTCGTGTCAAGGCGATGAGTTCGCCTCCACCTTTCTTCTTCGAGTTGCAGAGAAACGTGACTGGCCGTTTAAATTGAAGAGGATAGGTGAGTCGGTTGGTGTCGTCCTGTCTATTCAGGTCACGTGCGCGAGGGCACAGTTGTTGCTTTTTACTTTGCTGGTAGTCATCTAAACTACTAAGCTGAGGTTGCTCAGCGATCACACAGGTGGAAACTCCCACTGTAAAGACAGCCGCCAATGTCATTTATTTTCTGCGAGTTTTCTGCCACAGCATTTTAGCGAATAACACATACGATGCCGTGTTTAGCTTTGGATAGCTTCATTCGTTGAGATAGCTGCAATACCGATATCGCAAAGAAATCTATGGTATAGATAGAGACGGCGTATGTTCCTTTATCGATGTTTCGAGCTTCGTGCCCAGGGGAGTCCATGTCACGCTTGTTCCTCTTTCTGGCTTGGAAACAAAATGAAAGTGGTAAATAAATCAACGTTAGTTAGTAAGGTTGATTGTAATGAAGTTTCTAGCACAGCCCGATGCTGCAAGGACAAATATGGCGCACAACTCCCATATTCCAATAAGGCCTGTATAGCGGAATTTAAATGTCACACGGGAAGAAACTCCGTAGTCTCCGCATCGTGTGCTCATAACTACATCCATAAAAGGAGAACCACTGCAATTCACCCGAAGAGTCAATGAATTCATCGTTCGATTATCGGTAGTTAGCTTCCGGGTTGAATACTTGATAAAATAAAAACCCTATTTTATCGGTTAACAGCATTTGCCAGAAATAGTTAGCCTAATATAGCCATTATTAGTGCGCGTGAAAACACGGAAGTGAATATGTGCGCCAAGTATTAGGCGGGTTTTAGTACAGCCGTGATCGTTGTTTCGAAAGCGCTTACATGAATGCTAAATACAACCAGAAGACTGCGTTTTAATATTTGTTATGGGCTGCTTTCGGCCTGCGTCAACGCGTGTCGTAGCAAAGTTGAACTGCTCGACAGAAGCACAATGCTACAAGCCAAACCACCGCGCGTGCTTACTTTGTAGCTATATGGTAATATTTGGTTCAATAATACGTTTCGAGTTACATCAATTTCGCAAATTTAAGTGAAAGTATTTTTCTAGTATTTGGTCTCCTGTGTACCTCTAGTTGTCGCTTAATGTAATCTCACTCTACGACTACAAACACCGGTTCCTGAACAAAAAAATCTAGTCAACGAAGCACTACAATAATCACTCTAGGCGCATGCATTTCAAATGAGGCTGTCGTTCAACCTACTTACCTACATTACTTATCAGTAACATAGACAGCACGGAAGCTAGCAACGTCTATTTTGTTCTAGATTAGTTTCCCTCAAGAGAATTTGCAAATAAAGTTCACGGTTAGCTAACATGACAGAGCTACGTCTCCCGAATTTAACTGCTCTCTGGTTTGATGCCTACACAACGGTCGACCCGCGAAATATTCCATTTAGAAATCCCTATGAAATTAGCTAGCAGCTCCATAATACTGTAAGCGGGGTAACGTTTATAATAACCATTTCATCAGAACCTTTCCTTGCTTCTGAAAATTCTCCCAGAACAGACTTTTTTTCTGTTGGTGATATCACGAAACTTGCATAATTACCTTGTTCTGCCGAAACACGGCTTTAATCAACGTAATGTCAGGTATTCGCTTACCAATGTAATAATATGCGCAATGTTCCGAAGCGCCCCCTGTGTGCGCGCTTTAAGATAAACAAATGTTTCTGCTTGGACATCCTTTCTTTTTTATTTGTTTCAAAAGGGCAGTTTCTACTCATGTCGTGTTGACATAAGTATCTTCTTTTATATATGACTACTGCATTTCGGAAGACCGATGCAATCGAGAATTTGCTATGTGACCTGTGAATGGTGTTTTTGATGTGTCAAGAAATCCTTGAATAGAGAATGTCGCATGGAGGTAGTCTTTCTAGGCTCAGCATGGAGGCTCATCTTCGTAAGCGCAGCAATGCACAAAGGAATACGAATAAACAGATAGTGTAATTTCTGTGATGGCATTTTTAATATCGCTTGATAACTCCCGAGCTACAAAATTATATTCAGTGAAATTATGTCGATGCCAAATATGTTGGACATTATTATAAGAAAGCCTCGCCCCAATTTATAGAGAAGATTATTATCAGTCATAGTCTTCTGCACTGACATTGTATTCATGACCTACTGAAATATTACATGAAATTAGTACATAAACATTACTTCAAGGAGAATTAATCGCCGAGTAAATCATTTCCAGATCAACATGTTCAAATTCTAAGTTGGATAGAAATAGTTATGTGAAATGTAGTCAATGTGCTGCCAGAGAGAGGTTGCTATTTTGCAACACTCGCCATTTCGATAGCCTATGACTTTGTAGTGACGCAATTTTACTGGATATATTATGAAAACGCGGGCTTCTTATTGTCTTTTAACTTTCTTAACTTTTAAGTAGTTGGAAATTTACACGTTTATAATAACTCTCAAACAAACGCGAGGTGCTACCTTGAAGTAAGCACTTGTCAAAGCAGTTCACCGTTGGCACAGCGTTCGGACGCAGTTGGTTTGTATTTCTTGTATCGATTCCCTGATTTACGTAGCAAAACGTACAGCACTGAATCTTCAGACAGTCACTGGAAAAACTCGAAAGTAATTATGATTCTGTGTATACCGCTGCTAACGAGGAGTTATTTTGCGGGCCAGGCAATTAATATTACGGCGAAATTACGGCTCTCAAGGTTTTGTATTTTTCAGCACTCTCTACACGAGATTATGGGACTATTTTCCGTTGATACCAGGCGCTGTACAGTATTGGAAGCATTCGCATCATCCAGAATCTTTTCAAATATCTCTACCTTTGTCAACTGTGCATGTAGATTTGAGAAAAGTTTGGGCTCTTGAAGTATGGAACTTGAAGTATGTGTTGAACAACGAAACAGCAGTGCTTAAGCCATCTCATGCACCGTAACAAGCTCTGTTCTTTTACTCTACAGTAACTAAACATTTGCGGAAGATGTTCAGCATATGCGCATAAAGACAGGCACAACCATGCTGCAGCGAAGTTTCAAAAAATTATACTTCCAGGTTGTATACGCAAAGGAAACTCCTCAGGATGACAGCGGTTCCCATGGCACACACGCTGCGTTTCACATTTGGGATCTCTAAAATGGCAGTCCCCCTCCCCCCCCCCCCCGCCGTATCCCCTTGCACGTCTACCCCGCGCATGTGTAAGGGCTTTCTTTCGAGAGTTATCGATCACGCAGTATTGAAAACGCAGCTTAGTCTCGAAAGCTTGACGAGAGAACAAAAAAAAGCATTTATATTGAGAACATTGTCACACGAACAAGCATCGTGATTCTAGAAGCAAACCCCATCTACATACTGTGTCCTTGGAAATAACGCCCGAAATTGTAAGCTGTGCCAAAGTGAATGCGTGGCATTTTCTGGCTTGCAAGAATCATTCATGGACGATGAGCACGGCTATTCATGTCTTATGCAAATATACACTTGCGTCAAAGCAACGTACCATATGCGCTGTGGCAGTGACAAACCGTCGGTATTTTCTTGGATTCTCAACTATGTGCATAAGTATTTGTCGCCAAAAGCAAAACCTACAATCCTGTTGACACACTGGTCAGTTTTTAATTTTTCCTTTTCCTAAAGAAAAAACGCCAGGCCTGCGCGGAAAGCGCAGCACAGTCACAGCGAAAGCTGGAAGAGCGGCATTTCTGGAGCCCGTTATAAACTCTTTGGTGGCTACTAATACAAGTACTTAGCAACGTACCCATTACGCCACAAATCATAATTTTTGGAAGTGGGGAAGACACCCACCATGACATTATTCGTTATTCTGCGGAGAAGCGAGGTACCATCTGTAAGGCATTATGTGCCACTTTGTTGATGGCGACGGTTGATGGGATGAAGAATTAGGCTCAGCCGTTGTATTGGGTTGGAAGCTTTAGACGACCATTAGTTACCTAATTCA